>NC_056751.1:348052857-348122857 GCF_019279795.1 Protopterus annectens
GGAGTGTCTTTTTAAGTGGTGGGGAATCAATTGACGTGGATGAGTAAATTGTTTAAATTAATGAAGTTTGAACTCTTGTGTATGTCTGAAGAAGTCCTGGTATTATACCGGACGAAAAGCGCTTAACTTGTATTAAACTTCAGTGTGTTGTTCCGGATTCCAGTGGTCATTTTTAAGCAAGTGGATTTGAAAAGTGTATGTTATCATTTGATGCAAAATCTTTCTGTTGCCCATGGAATAAGTTTGTATTGAAGTCTAGGAGCAGTTGATATTACAGATTAATCTTTTTTTTTTTTTAATATTAAATACAAAAAGTTTTTGACATCAAAAAGAGTCAGGGCACTCCTACTGTATCACATATAGAGAGAAAAACCCCGAGTACAGTTCAGGCTACCCAGGTTCAGTTGGTGACTGAGTGTGAGGGAGGTGATGGCTGTTACCATATCAGGAGAAGGATTGTGATGGCATGCCCTGCAAAGATCTCTGTTGGAGGCTGGAGATGTCACATGGTAGGAGGTGTGTTCCAAAGAGGAGACAGGGTACACATGGCTGAGTTACTGTAGAGGTTGGATGATACCCCACAATGTCCCCATTGTACATCCACTCCTCGGACGTAACCATGTCATTGCATGGGAGGGGTAGGGAATAACTAGACCCCCCCTATGGATATGGATAGCTGAGACCCCAGGACCCCCTTAAGTTCCACAGCTGGCTTCAGCAAATTAACAGAGCAACTGCAGGGGTGGATTAGGAGTAGCTGGTAAACCCAGCATGGATGTGAGGCACTGGGTGGCAGTGACTGAAAAATGATTCAAGGAAGAGGACCCCCCCCCCCAAAAAAAAAAAAACAGAGTCTGTTATTGTGCTGACAATCCATTTAATACAATATTGTCCTAATAGAAAATGTGGTAAGAGAGGGCAGTCTACTATTTTGTGTAAAATGGAATGAAGAGGGTGTGGCAGTTCTGCCCATTCTTCATAAGACCATGAGAGAGAGAGACTCACCACCCACGTAATTTTTCCACAGTTGTCTGGCATACAGCTAAAAATCCAACTTCCCCATCTACCCAGAGTTCTGAAAGTTTATAGACTTTACTTATTTATCCTGTTACTTTCCCTCCTAAATGAACCTGTCACAGAAAGTGTGAATTGTAGAAGCCCATTAACTCTTGAACCATAAGGGCAAATGACACAGAGCATATAAAACTTTTTGTAGAACCATCATTTGACAATGCTAACTCTGCCTACTAATGGTGAAAACTTGTCTTCACCATCTATTCCCATGACTCATATACCCTCCCATCCCAAATATTTTCATCTTGACTCTCTCTTTTATGACATCTTTTCTCCTCTTTAGGACCTAGCACTGTTTCAGTAGCTCTTTCCTTTTACTCATTGGACTGCAAATAGTGAGGACTGGCTCTTAATGTTTCACTTCTCATTCACATGCAGTTTTTCTGATTTCTGTGTAATGGACCACAGTCCGATACAACAGCCTCAAGTATCATCTGTCTTGAGAATACAGACTTTGACCTTGGCCATGTCAAACGGAGAGATAATGCCCTGACTATACCCAAACTACCCATGTGCTAGCGGCATGGATGCTGAAGGGATCAAACGGCAAGGGAGGAAACTAATGTCTGCAGCCTCAGCCATCTTCTAGGGAGGGGACTTTCTACACTGACTGTAATTGCTGCATTA
This sequence comes from Protopterus annectens, assembly GCF_019279795.1. NCBI lineage: Eukaryota > Metazoa > Chordata > Ceratodontiformes > Protopteridae > Protopterus > Protopterus annectens. Next base: position 348,054,559 of record NC_056751.1, read on the forward strand.
AGAGCCTGGTGAGCTCCATGCTGCAAATGGTATACCACTTGTTTAGATGATTGCTGATGTATGAAAGTGAGTATGCATCTCCTTGAAGACAACCATTGCAGAGCTTACAAGGCTACCACAGGATGGTGGGGATTAGGGAACTCTCCCTGACAGCAGTGAAACTCTGCAGTAGCACCTTCAGTCTCCTCACCAGCCCCCAACATGGGGTGAGTTGAATCTGGTGGAGGCTAAGGGGGTACAGTAGATCCACTAAACAAGGAGATGGCAGCTTATGGTCAGCTGTGGGGAGGTAAGAGAGAGGATGAAAAAAAAAGAGTATATAGACTCTAATATTCTGATTGCACTTGCATTTGCAGCTGTCAGTTTGATTATTTCATGGAAACTTGAAATAATGATCCACACTATTGCTTCTTATTCTTATTATTGATACATTGCTTCTTTAAACTCTAATAACTCTATTTCCACTTAACCATTTTCACTCTTCCATAGAGTTATGTTAGTATCTCTTCCTTTAGATTGTTATTGTACGCATTACATATGGTACAACTCGGAACTAAAGCTTTATTTTGAGTCAATTTTTGGCCAAAATATTCTATTTCTTGCTCTTGTTGCTTATTTGCCTTTTACTGTTCCAGGATATGATCTGTGTCGTTTCTCAAGCATTTGTCTTAGTTGATTGGTTACTGTTACTTTGTCAGCTTTGAATGTTAAACACTGGATGTACATTACTTTTTCTTGAAAGGAAACCAAGACTAAATTTAGATTTTGTGCTGGGGTCTGCTTTCCTTTCTAATTATGTGAAACTCTTAACTGCAGTTAGCAATAACAGATGAAAAAGTATTACCAAAAGAAAATCTTTTTTTCTAACATTTTTTCCCGCATTTTTTAGTATGCTCAACTTTGCAGTCTTATTCTATGTTTAATCTTTCCAGACTTGAAATTATGATGTCTTCACCTGTTCACTTGACCTGCCAGTGTCTGACCTCACGGTAATTATTAATTAGTTATGTTGAATGTTGTTGTTTTTCTTTTGGCTTTTCCCGGTTAGGGGTCGCCACAGCGGAACTCCAGTCCACTAATAATTAGCAGTCGATTTTTTTTATTATGTTGAATGTATGAGCTTGTAATCGTGGGCCACCTTCAGATGGTACTCTGGTAGCAAGGCTAAGAGCAATGGCTACTGTAAAGTGTCCATACATATCTAATCAGCTGTCATGTTCTTGGGAAGAGAGAGAGAGAGAAAACTGCATACTGCACACAGACAGCAGTGGTACATCAGGATGAAACCCTAAACTCTGAAGGTATGAGGCAGAATTTTTTATTTGTGTGTGTTCCATAGGTTTGACTCAGTGGTTCCATTTCCCGCACTTAGCTGTAAGGCAGAGATCTTAACCACTACGCTATTATTCTGCTCTCTCCTGATGGCCAGTAAAGATGACCTGCACTGTAGATGTGCCCTGATCTCACCAACATCTATATTGATATTGATTCTTCTTTTAAACCTGCACAGTGTGACATGCAAATCACTGTACCTAGCGTATGAGACTTAAAGCTGCATATTTCACGTAGTACAGTAGATTACGTATCTGAGGATATGAAAACCTTTCATATATTTTCTAGCACTGCTAAATAAATGTTAAGAACACTTCAGATGATTTGTTAGTTTATGGAGCTCGTAGTGGTTATGTACTTTATTTTGTAAGTATTAGTAAGAAACTGCAATCCATCTTAAACAGTAGATTGTTTTATGTGTACAAAGCATCGAACCCTACAGTTAGTTATTTTATACCTTTATCACTTTACATCATCATTCACTGGTTAAACTTTACAGAGATATCTAAGAGAAGCTTTGCTAATGCAATTATAAAATACTTCAGGGACTCAAAAACAATAACTGCAGATGCCTATTCCACTTACAATATGAGCATGTTTGTCCATAAAAAAACACACAACTTCAGATACAAATGGTGTCCTTTAAAACAGATTTAAATACTTAAAATAATGCTGCCATCTAGTATATGTTAACTATAAAAGACAATTATTATCGCAATAAAATACAATGTAACAAAAAGTTACCAATAACATTTCAACTTAAATATTAAACTACAATTTTATATATAGATATATATATATATATATATATATATATATATATATATATATATATATATACATAAAACTGTAAATAGTATAACAGTCAAACTCTGGACCTTTTTATAAATAAACTGGTGATGGAAACTGTATCGTTAATACCTGGGGAGTGTGTTGCATTTAAAAAAACCTGCCAATGTAATTCCCGTCTCTCAAAGTAAGTTTCCCAGTCACCACCTCTCTCTAACAATGATACTTTTTTCCAGTATATAAAACGCAAACTTTTTAAAATTCTCTCAACTATTGGAATGTTTAGCTAAAGCATCATTGGTATCCTTTTTCCTAATTGCATAATCATGTTGGTAAATCCTTTGTCCAGTGTGTTTTTTATGGGCAACCTTCTTATACAATTAAAATTCGTGTTGTAAGTGGAACAGCCATCTTTAGTTGTTTCTGAGTGATTTTAGTTTCTGCCGTTCGGCTTTGTGGTTACTTTAGAGAGTGTAAACTATTACCCAAACTTAAAAATCAAACTATTGTTTAGAAAAAGTCATGAATGAAACATGAAAAGCTTCAGTGTTTTTTTGCAGTCAAAGAGAGTGCACTTGCAGCTGGCCTTGTGAAGCTAATGGTCTGATAGTGAGCCTGTAAGTCAGATAGCCCTTTGCTTGGGAAAACCTTCCACCATTAGGTGATTTTATGAAGAAAACGTGATGTTCATCGTGCATACAGCTGCAGTCATTACAGATGGGTTATCCTGCCGTCAGGCGGGTCCTCGGTCGGCCGAATTCCAAAGTCTAGGTCCGGCGTCTGTTGTCGCTTCTTCCGTGACGTCAGTGGTATAAAAGAGGCAGCCGATGCCATTTTCTTAAGTCTTTCTTGCCGCGCGGTGCCCGAAGCAGAAGCAGTTCGCAAGTGCCGGTCGACCAGCTCCTGAGATTTACGAAAGTATTTCAGCCGAAGTGTTCTTGAAAGCTAAGCACCCCGTTGGGGAAACTTTTCTTGCCTCAGACCGATGTCAGACAAAGTTAATAATTGCATTTCTTGTGGGAAGCAAATAGCGCATAAGGATTTCCACTCTTTCTGTATACCTTGCTTAGGCCCAGACCACGACGTCTCGGCCTGCCGTTTTTGTGCTAGACTCAGCAAGCACACTATTAAGCATCGGACGGAGTTCGCCCTTCACTTTTTTGGCAAAAAATTTAATTATATTATGTCGTCTGATACTCCGACTCCAGTTTTGAGTAAAAGACTCAAAGATAAGGACCGACATACGAGGTCCGCACCGTCTACTGAGAGCACGCTAAGGCCGACTACCGGTTCTCCGGTACTCAGCGAGGCGCCTATGCAGTCCCTGAGTACCGATGACACTACATTACCAGTGTCTTCAGTACCCAAGGTCGCAGGCTCCTCGGCCCCCATTCCTACTACAGATACCGATGCCACGCCTGGCGGGGAAACTCAGAATTTAGACAGGCCTGCCATTTCTCAAGGAGTCTTCAGACCTTCCTCCTTCTCTATTAAGGCCTTCACTAAATCTAAAGCAGCCATGAAAACCAAAAAACAGGTTCCTCAGACCCCCTCTCAAGGCACCATTCCTAAAAAACAAATGCTTAAAATGGCTGAGGATTTGATTACTCTTATCAGGGGTTCTCATCCCCCCTCTGACAAAAGGCCCAGATTAGAGGAAGACTACCTTTCCTCAGATCAAGATTCTATTACCTCAGAACTTTCTGAGGACCAGGATTATGCCTATTCTCCATTTGAAGACTCTGATGCAGAGGAGTCTATTCCCTCGGTCCCCCCCCCCCCCCCTGAGGACTACCCTTTTGGGGAAACCCTGCATACATTGAGGGAGCACTTTCACTGGGAAGGTCAAGATTACTCAGATTCCAAGAAAAGGCTCCGGGAATTTCTTCTGCTCCCCCAGCATAGGCCCCTGGCTAGCCCTCCTGTTTTAGATGTATTGGATGATGTGTACTCAGAAGCCAGCCTTAATCCAGATTCTTTGCCTCCAGCTCCTGTTAAACCAGACAGGTATTACCGGGTTCCTGATTCTCACCAGTTCCTGTATAAAAGCCATACTGCTGACCCAGAAACTATTTCACAGGGTCCCAAGGGAATTAAGGCCTCTACTGCTAAAAAACCATTACCTTCAGAGAGAGATTCCAGAGCTTTAGAAAGGTGGGGGGAAAAGGTGTACACCTCGGCCACTTTAACCATGAGGGCATTAAACTGTCAGTTCCATATGTTAAAGTATCAACAGTTTTTGATATCTCAGCTGAAATGCAAGATGACACAACCAGATTTAAGAGTTGCAGGATTTGTTGCATGGTGCAGAGCAAGTGGGTAAACGTACCTTGCAGTGTGGTTTTGATGCTTTAGAGGCCTCGTGTAGAGCTGCTGTTACGGGGTCTGTTATACGTAGGCATGCTTGGCTCAAAGAACAAACCTTACCAGATCATGTCAAAGCTAAATTATTAGATGCACCCCTTCAAAAAGATGTATTGTTTGGTGTTAAAGCTGAGGAGGTACTAAAGAAAATGGAGGAGAAAGCGAAATCAATGCAAACAGTGAAAGATTTCCTGCAGGTGCAACCTCCACGTTTCAGCAGAAACTGGCCTTCGAAAAATTGGTCCTTTCCAGCCACAGACAGACCTCAAAGGGGCAGATACAGACGCCCAAGGGGTAGAGGGCAACCTCAAGGATCTTTCAGAGCCAGACAGTGGCAAGCACCAACCCCAAGAGGTGGAGAAGATAGATCACAGTCTTTTAGAAAACAGACACAATGACTTCCCCCTACACCTGCCAAGCAAAGCTTTAATGGCAGCACCTTTGGGCGGAAAACTGACATTATTCTCAAAAAATTGGCATATTGTTACAAAAGACAAGTGGATTCTGGACATTATAGACAGAGGCTACAGGTTCCACTTTCACACCCTTCCAAAAATGAGAGGCATGCCAAACCTGCCACAAAAATCAAAGGGCAGAGGCACAAAAACAAAGTTCAGCTCTCATGGACATGAAAGCAATTCAAGAGGTACCTGCAAAAGAACAAGGTCAAGGGTTTTATTCCAGACTATTTCTGGTACCAAGGAAAAACAAAGATTGGAGACCTATCTTAGACCTATCCATCCTAAACACATATTTACAGGTGCCAAAATTCAAGATGCTCACATTACAGCAGCTTCTTCCCATGCTGGGCAAGGAGTCTTTGCTGGTAACATTGGACCTCAAGGAGGCATACCTGCATGTCCCTATCAGACAAGATTGCAGAAGATACCTCAGTTTTCTTGTAGGTTCAACCCATTACCAATTCTCTGCATTGCCCTTTGGCTTATCTACTGCGCCCAGAGTGTTTACGAAATGCCTGGCATCAGTAATCGCCTTCTGCAGACTACAAGGGATACAAATCTCCCCATATCTGGACAACTGCCTGATCCAAGTGGACAGCAAGGACATACTACTGCAGCACCTGGCGTTTGTAATAAAACTGTTGAACTTCCTGGGATACACAGTCAACAAAAAGAAATCAAAACTAATACCATCTCAACAAATAATTTTCCTGGGTGCCAGCTTGAATACAACCACCCAGATGGCCTACCTCACGGCAGACAAACAAGGGCAACTGTCTCAATACTTAAGAAAAATGGGAACTTTCACCAGACTAACTGCAAGGAAAGTCCTGCAGGCTCTGGGATTCATGGCATCTTGCATCCTACTAATCCCATGTGCAAAGCTGCATATGAGGAAACTTCAGTGGTACCTAAAAAACTTATGGTCTCAACACAGCCACAGCTTGGAAGCAATTATACCACTCATTCCATGCCTTCAAAAGGAATTTTTGTGGTGGGCTCAAGCTTGCCAAAGAAATACAGGTCTTTCTTTCTGTGTACCTCAAGCAACTCAAATCATCACAACAGACGCCTCAGACTACGCCTGGGGAGCACACATGACAGATCAGTGCATTCAGGGAAAATGGACCCGAAAAGAGAAGCACCTTCACATCAACCAAAAGGAAATGTTAGCCGTGCAAAATGCTATTATGACCTTCAAAGACCTTCTGCATCCAGGCCAGCTATTGATAAGGACAGACAACACCACAGTGATGTGGTACATAAACAAACAGGGGGGAACTCATTCATGCCCCCTGTGCAGGCAAGCCATGACCCTATGGAACACAGCACTGGAATTGCAAATTCAACTACAGGCACAATTCCTGCCAGGGAAGGAAAACACACTGGCAGACAACCTAAGCAGAAATATGACAGATCCACACGAATGGAAGTTGCATCCTCAAGTTTTCACAAAGATAACTCGGGCATGGGGACAGCCAGACATAGATCTTTTTGCTACCCACAGAAATTGCCAGTTGAAAAAATTTTGTTCAAGGACCTTCATCCACAGGCCTGGAAAGTGGACGCACTTTCTTTCAATTGGACAACATTAACAGTCTATGCCTTCCCGCCTCTTCCTCTGCTGCCCAAAGTTCTATTAAAAGCCAGAGCAGAGAGGCCAAAAATGATTCTCATTGCCCCAGCCTGGCCAAGGCAACACTGGTATCCGCTCCTGAAGAGCCTGACACATTCCCCACCATGGATCCTACCTCTAGTCCCTCTTCTGTTGTCACAGCACAACTACAAAACCCTTCACAGCCAACTCAAAACCCTAAATCTAGCTGCATGGGGAATTCCTTGATTTCCCAACAGATTCTCCTCTCCAAGGAGGTGCAGGATGTCATCTTGGAGGCCAGAAGACCTTCTACTAGAAAAGCCTACTCCGCCAAATGGAAGCGATTTTGTGCCTGGAATCAAGAAAAGGGACAGAATCCTTGGGTGATAAATATACCTCAAATTTTACAGTACCTAGCTGAGATGTTAAACAATGGACTTTCCTTCTCCTCCATCAAGATCCACACTTCAGCCATTTCTGCACAATACAACAGAGATCCTCCTTTATTCTCTCATCCTCTCTTAAGGCAGTTCCTCAGAGGGGCAAAGAATATAAACCCCCCAAGGAAACCACCAGTCCCTGCTTGGGACCTCAACTTCGTAATGGAAAAGCTGACCCTTCCTCCCTTCGAGCCAGCTTCTTCAACAGAGCTACAATACTTGTCATGGAAAACAGCCTTTCTTCTGGCTATCACCTCAGCACGCAGGGTTTCGGAGCTACAGGCCTTTATAGCTGTGCAACCATTCATCATTTTCCATCAGGACAGAGTTTCCTTACGAACCAACCCTACCTTTATGCCAAAGGTAGTATCCAGTGTAGCTTTGAATCAGACTATCCACTTACCTACCTTTTATCCTAATCCACAAAACAAAGGGAAAAGACTACTACATTCCTTGGACATTCACAGACAACTTTGTTACTATTTGGACAGGACAAAGCCATTCAGGAAATCTGAGCAACTCTTTGTGTCCTATGCTGCAGGTGCTCAAGGAAAGGCTATTTCCAAACAGACAATTTCAAAATGGATAGCCCACTGCATACGCTTTTGTTACTCATTTCATGGAAAAACTGTGCCTGCAGGCATCAGATCCCACTCCACCAGAGCCACAGCTACCTCTGCAGCCTTCCTCAGGGGGGTCCCTACCAAGGACATTTTGGAAGCAGCCACCTGGAGTTCAGTGCACACTTTCTCCAAGCACTATCACCTCCCACTATTCTCTAAATCTAGAGCGGGTTTTGCCACAGCAGTTTTGCAGGGCATCCTCATTTCTCCTAGTTCCACTTAGTGCCTACCACCCCTACTTAGCTTTGGGGTTCTTCCATCTGTAATGACTGCAGCTGTATGCACGATGAACATAGTACAGTTTTGTATCTACCATAAATGTAGATGTTAGAGTGCTCATACAGCTGCAGTCCAGGTTACCCTCCCTCCGTCCCCTCTTAGGACAAGCCTTATGACAAACACCTTATCATACAACCTATTTGGGGTATTCTCTTATGGTGTATTTGCTTGGAACTACTGTTTTTTGATTATTCTGTATTGCATGTTTGCATAACTTTATATTTTGCCTTCCTTCTGGGGGAAGAAAAACTGAAGAAAATGGCATCGGCTGCCTCTTTTATACCCCTGCCGCACTGACGTCAGGGAAGAAGCAACAACAACCGACGCCGGACCTAGACTTTGGAATTCGGCCGGCCGAGGACCCGCCTGACGGCAGGATAACCCATCTGTAATGACTGCAGCTGTATGAGCACTCGAACATCTACATTTATGGTAGGTACAAAACTGTACTTTTTTTTCTGTCAGAATTTGTGTTTTGGGTAGGAAACAAAATGTTGTGGGACTGTTGTGGGACTGTCATTGCATTTGTAAGGGAATTGTTAAGTAAATGCTTGTATGAATTTTGTGTAATGAGTGTTATTTTTGATTAAACTTTTTCTGTACTGCATTGTTTGTGTGTTTGGAGCAGGATACTGTGTTTGCAGGTGACTGTCAGTGGTTTACTTACCTCAGAACCACTTGTTCTGTAGTTTACACTTTACTGACACATTCAGGCTCTGCTTCTTGCTTTCAACATCTCTTCCTTGGCTTTTCTATGGAAGTACCTTCTATCATTGTGATCTTACCTTCCAATGTCTGCAAAAAGAAAAAAAGTTGTTGGGGAGACTTTGGGTGTCAAGCTGGCTCTTATTCTGCCACAACAACTGTAGGGATGCCCTTGTTGGGCAAGAAAGAGACAATTTTGTCTCTGCCAGGGGAATAAGCAGGTCATGGGTCTTCCTTGGTTAGGGTGGGGATGTAAAAGCTTTTATTAGTCAGTCATTTTGTAGGGAAAATGTGAACTTATCAGACTCATGTGTTTTTTCATTTCTGTGGACAGGGCTGATTTACTGGGATTTGCAAAGAATAGCTGAGTGGGCTAATGCATTATGCTGTAGTTGAAAGGGGCCTGGGTTTAAGACTTGGCAGAGGTGATTGTTTATGCCCTTGGTGGTATAATGGTTAAGGTGTTTACCTCTTGGAAAGCAAGGTACAGGGTTTGATTCTGATCTTTGGAAGTAAAATTGGCTAGGCTTAAAATGGCCCACAAGGGCAGCTAGCCTAGTACTTAACCTATGAACCTATGGATCTTACTACTGTTTTATCTTGCCTTATGATTTTTAGTGTTACAAAAAGGAAAATAGTTAATTCTCTTTCTGGCATTGGTTTTTAGACAGAAGAGCAGACTTTCCTGATGCACAACCATGTCCCTGTTATTTCTTCTCCATTTGGCCATTCTGCGGAAAGTATTTAATCAGATTTCCCTCCTGAAGATGTGTCTTTTTTGACACTTTATCTGATGAAAGAGGTTTTTCAGTAGAAACAAAATTAAGTTCCTGTGGCAAGGAAAACATATTATGATTTGCTGCAATTACAGATGCCTGAAGCTGCAGCTATTAGTCTTGTGTTTCTTTTTTTAGAGAGTGGTTTTCTGTCAGCTGTTGGCTTACCTGATAGCCCTCTATTTTCAAGAAGTCAGACAGGTTATACAAGGTATCTAGACATACAAGTATATATTTTCCAATCCTAAAGCAGACCCAGCAGTTATTTCTCTGTCCAAACCTGCTGCTGCTAAACAGGTCACTGCTGTTAACCCCATTTCTTCTGACAAGGATGGAAAAGCTTGTAGATAAGTCTTGGAAGAAAATGCATTCTGCCATACTTTAACTTTCAGGATTTTAAACTGCCAAGCTCATATGTGTTTTTACTGTTATCTTCTGAGAACATACAAAAGGTAATGGTTAACATTCGTTTTGCTTAGATAAAGAATTAATTAAATGTGTCTGTGATGACAGTTTCTCAGGTGATTATAAATGCACTTTAAAATATGCTTAATGTTACTGAGTCTTCCTCCAGAACTGCTGCTTCAGTATCAGTCTTGAGACTTGCTTGGCTTCATTCTCAAAATATGCCTGATGTTAAACCTGAGATTTTAAGTTCTCCCCTAGGTAAAATGATTCTGTTTGGCCCTTCTGCAATTGAGGTGCTTTAGAAGTGTGATGAAAGGGGGAAAACTGAGTCAAGGAGTGACACAGATTTTCAGCCCTAATGCTGATTTTCCCTCCTCATACTAAATTTCCCTCTTTCTCAGCTCTCTTTTTTTTTCATTCAACAATTCAGGTGGCAATGAGCTGGCAAACATGATTTTAAGAAGGAATGGCAAGGATGCTCTAAAAAGAAAGGAAAAGTCTGTAAAATTCAGGGTCAGTCCTCCCACTCTGCATAGCTGTCTCCCTGTCCAGCACCACCACCACCAAACGCACGCACACACACACACACACACACACACACACACACACACACACACACACACACACACACACACACTGTGTAGTGTCTCTGAGATGCCATTTCCCATTTTGTCTTCAGAATATTTGAGACTTCTAGGTTCTGAATGTAATCCAGCAGGCGTACAATGGGCAATGGGAATCGCATCCTCCTTTTCATGGGATTCCCTGTTGTCAAGAGAACAAGGGCACTGTATTTATTCCCATTCTGCTTCACAGGCTGTCTCAGGGAGTCATAGAACCAGTGCCTGTCCGTCTCCCAAGCAAAAGGTTTCTATTTGAGGATTTTCCTAGTTCCAAAACAGAAGTATCCTGGAGACCTGTACTTGATCTTTTCTGAACTTAGTGGTCAAGATTCTGAAGTTTACAATGTTGTCTCTTCAGTCTCTTGTATCTCTAATCCCCCTATATAGCTTTCAAGTTAAAGCTGGATCTAAAGAATGTCTACCATAGCATTCCTTTTGCAGAGTATTTCAGGCATTTCTTAAAATGTAATAAATCACAAAGGTACCAATGTCCTGTGAAGCGATAAAGTGACAGAAAATAAAGTCACTTTAATCAACAAATACCGAGTACACTGTAAACACGAACAAAGTCACCAAAGAATTTAAACATTAACGTCTCCAGTCTTACATTTTCATTTAAAGAAACTTCATCAGATGTGGGCCAAATTCAAAAAGCATTCATTTATATGCCAAGAAAATGACATCATTAAAAACTAACCAATTACAATGAAATTTTCTAATCATTTGAAATACATAAAAATTCATATAGAAAATACATAAACCTGTGTAACTGTGTGTAAACATGTGTAAACATTAATAAACATCATTCAAACTATGATAAATAAGAAAATTCCATATAAATAAAAACAAAAAACCTTAATTGATAAATAAACTTAAAATAAATGTCATTGTATTATTAGTGTTAAAAATTATCCTGAACATCCCTCTACTGGTCAATGTGTGAATTACATCTAGTAAGTAAAATAGAGAGAAGAGGTGTCATGATAAATAATAAAAAAACAACCAGTACACCTAGTTAGATCTATATGTTTGTAAAAAATACCTGTTTAAAAACATTTTTTGTATATAAAATACATTAAAAGCATCAAATGTTACAATTGATGAATCTTATAATTTAGCAGCTCTCGAAATATGTTCATTCAACCCTGGCCACTTATTGGCCTGTAAAGTCATCTGCCACCAAAGCTCCCTGTACTCAATTTTCTCTTCCCACAAACCCCCTCGTCCATCTATTTTTATTTTTTCTATTACAAAAAACAAATAGTTGACTTCTGGGCATTCCTGTTTATGTTTGTACAGAGCATTGTTCTCCTTCCCATTCTGAGTGTCGTACATATGCTCATATATCCTTTAATATAAGGGCAAAGAGTTTAGTATTTGTGATTCTAGTGGGCTTGCGTACCTGGCCTTGTGTCAGGTGTGTCAGGCTTTCTATATTGGCAAAACAGAACGCAAGCTTAAGATATTTTTTTTTTCATATTTGGACAGTTGTTTTATTTTTGCACCTTTTTTTCCAGCTGTCAAGAGTCTTTTTCAACCATTTAGAAACTTCTGTTCAGTGTGGAGCTCCAAACTAGCTTTCAGAAATCTACTCTCATCCCTCACAGAATGATTGATTTTCCTGGGAAATTTGTTGGACTCTGCCCTGGGAAGAAGCTTTCTTCCTCCAGACTAAATAGACCAGCTTCAACAGTTCTTATTGCGTTTCTCCCATCAAAGCCATGCATCTGCAAGGGAGATGTTCTTCGTGTTTCACTGTTTCAGTCATTACATTTAGGTAATCTGCTGGCAGGTTGCCCTCAGGCCTGATTAACAAAGTCTTGGGTCCTACGTCGGTTGCTGTCCCTTCTTCCATCATGTCAGGTCGTCAGGGGTATAAAACATGCAGCCGACGCCATTACATCAGTCTTTCTTGCCGCGTGGTGTCCAAAGCAGAAGCAGTTTGCAATTGCTGGTCAGCCTACTCCTGAAATTTTCATTTTTGAGTTTCAGAACCGAAGTCTTCAACTAAAAGCTAAGTACCCGTTAGAAACTTTTTCTTGCTCCTTACCAATGTCAGTAAAAGTTAATAATTGCATTACTTGTGGGAAGCAAATACCTTATAAGGATTTTCATTTGTACTGTATTTCTTGCCTAGGCCCTGACGACAACGTGCCTTGCTGTCAGTTTTGTGCTAAATTTTAATCAACGCACTATTAAACATCTATATATTTTTGCTTCTAAATATTTAAGATTTAATTATACAGAAATGTCGTCGGTTAGCAATCCGACTACCAGAATACCTAAAAAACGCAAAGAAAAAGACAGAGACAGACCATCAAGGTCCAAAACTGACGACGACGCTTCTCCTAAGCCAGTTGCCAGTTCGCCGGTACTCAGTGAGGTGCTTTCGCAGCCCCTGATACCCGCTACTTCTGATTCGCAGGCCTCTACTGAGACCCATTCAGAGTCCGGTATGCCGCAAGATGCTTCAATTATGGAACCCGCAAATGTCTCTACCTTAGATGGGTCCAGAGCCGCTGTGCAGGCATGGGCTTCTGAGGGTGTTTTCAGGCCTACAGATTTGTATATTAGACCGACGCCATCTTCAAAACTAAGGCCAAAATCTAAATCTATGTCTAAAAAACCGACTCCTGGGCCACATGTGCAGGCCCCTATGCCTAAAAAAACAAATGATCAAAATGGCTGAAGATTTAATTACTCTGATCAGGGGTAGCCAACCCCCTCCTTCTAAGAGGCCTAGGCAAGATATTGATTATGAATCTTCTGAACAGGATTCTACTTCTGACTCTTCTAATAAACAGGATTTGTCTATTCCTACTTATGAGGACTCTGATGCAGAAGATTCTATTCCTTCTGCTCCTCCTCCTGAGGATTTTTCTTTTGGGGAAACTTTACATACCTTAAGGGAACATTTCCACTGGGGAAGTCAGGATTTCTCTGAATCTAAAAAGAGACTTAGGGATTTTCTTCTTCTTCCTCAGCATAGGCCTTTGGCTGTATCTCCTGTTCTAGACATTGTTGGTGATGTTTTTTCAGAATCTATATGGCTTCTGATTCTCTGCCTCCGGCTCCTTGTAAGCCAGACAGATTCAAAAATCCTATTGCTGATCCTGAAACCATTTATCAGAGTCCCAAGGGCATTAACGCCTCTACTGCTAAAAATCCTACCCCTTCTGATAGAGATTCCAGGGCGCTGGATAGATGGGGTAAGAAGGTTTACACTTCTGCAACTTTGGCAATCAGGGCTTTAAACTGTCAATTTCATATGCTTAAATATCAACAGCATATCATGGGAATACTTAAACAGAAAATGATGTTAATCTCTGACTGTGTGGAAAATAAAGATTTGCAGGATTTATTACATTCAGCTGAACAAGTTGGAAAACCATACTTTGCAATGTGGTTTTGATTCCTTGGAGGCCTCTTGCAGGGCTGCTGTAACTGGATCTGTGCTAAGAAGGCATGCTTGGCTCAAAGAGCAAACTCTGCCTGACCATGTTAAAGCAAAATTGTTGGGTGCTCCTTTACAACAGGATCGTCTCTTTGGTAATAAGGCTGAAGAAGTGTTAAAAAAGATGGAAGATAAAGCTAAATCTATGCAAACTGTGAAAGATTTCTTACAAGTGCAACCTGCAAGATTTAGTAGGCACTGGCCTACTAAGAACTGGTCCTTTCCAGTTCCTTCGAGAGCTGCTCATGTCAAATCCAGACATTCCAAAGGCTCCAGATTTTAGTCACAAGGAACTTTTAGAACAAAACAATGGGGTGCCTCCACCTCCAAATCTGGGAACAACAAGGCACCTCCCTATGGTAAACAGTCTCAATGACTTCCCTCTACAATCACCAAGCACTTACCTTTTAGCTGCCCCTTTGGGGGGAAAATTGGCACTTCATGCATGAAACTGGCAACTTATTATCCAGTACCAATGGGTTTTAAATGTAGTATCCCAGGGATACAGATTTAATTTCCACACGCTGTCAGTCCCAAAACGGATGGCCAGATCTGCCCCCAAATCAGTGGGCAGAGGCCCAGAAACAAGTTCTGTCCCTCATGAACATGGGGGCTATCCAACCAGTACCAGAAGAGGAAAAGGGACAAGGTTTCTATTCAAGACTTTTCCTGGTACCCAGAAAAGACAAATCATGGTGTCCAATTCTGGACTTATCCACTCTAAACACGTTTCTGGACATTCCAAAATTCAAGATGCTGACTCTTCAACAGTTACTCCCTATGCTAGGCAAAGATGCCTGGTTGGTAACTCTAGACTTAAAAGAGGCTTACCTGCATATCCCAGTCAGGGAATCTTGTAGAAGATACCTCTGCTTCAAAGCAGGCTACTTGCATTACCAGTTCTCTGCTCTGCCCTTTGGCTTATCCACTGCGCCCAGGGTCTTCACAAAGTGCTTGGCTCCAGTAATTGCATTTTGCAGGCAAAGAAATATTCAAATATATCCATACCTGGACGATTGTCTAATTCAGGCAGAAAACAAGAACATTCTTCTAAAGCATCTGGCATTTGTAAAAAGGGTCCTAACTTGTCTAGGATACACCATAAACGAAAAGAAATCACAACTTGTACCCTGTCAACAAATTATATTCATGGGTGCAAGCTTGAATACAACTTCCCAGATGGCTTACCTCATGCCAGAAAAGCAAATTCATTTGATGACTTACTTCAAACAAGTGGCCACAAAAACCCTGCTATCTGCAAGACAAATACTGCAGTACTTGGGGTTCATGGCCTCCTGCATTCTTCTAATTCCATATGCAAGACTGCATATGAGGAAACTACAGTGGTATCTAAAAAGCCTATGGTGTCAACATTCTCAAAACCTAGAAACAATGATTCCTATCATACCTTGCCTATGCCTAGAGTTCCTTTGGTGGGCAGAGGCCTGCCACCAAAACAAGGGACTACCTTTCACACCACCCCCTGCTGCCCTAACCCTAACAACAGATGCATCAGACTATGCATGGGGGGGCTCACCTGGCAGGGAAGTGCATTCAGGGCAAATGGAACCCAAATCAAATGCACCTGCATATCAATCAAAAAGAAATGTTAGCTGCATAGAATGCTCTGACAGCCTTCAAGGACCACATTCGTCCGGGACAACTAATAGTAAAGACGGACAACACCACTGTTATGTGGTACATAAACAAGCAGGGGGGTACACATTCTTACCCCCTCTGCAGACTAGCCATGGCATTGTGGAACACATCCTTGAGCTATCAAGTGCACCTACAAGCTCAATTCCTGCCAGGAAAATTAAATACACTGGCAGATGGACTAAGCGGAAACCTCATGGACCCACATGAGTGGAAACTGGAACCAAGGATTTTCAGCATGTTGACAAGCAAATGGGGGAGCCCAGATATAGACCCGTTTGCCTCTTCCCCAGAACTACCAATTGGACAAATTTTGCACATGGACTCCCCACAAACAAGCCTGGAAAGTGGATGCTCTGTCCTTGAGCTGGAAAAACCTATCAGTCTATGCCTTCCCCTTCTGCCTCTGCTCTCCAAAGTACTACTAAAAGTCAAACAGGAAAAAAAACAAGGATGATTTTGATTGCTCCAGGCTGGCCGCGCCAACACTGGTACCCCCTCCTGCGCAGTGTGTCATGGCTATCTCCATGGCACCTGCCTTGGACTCCTTCCCTGCTGTCTCAGCAGGAGAACCAGATTCTGCACCCTCAGCTTCCAACACTGAACCTTGCAGTCTGACTAATTACTTAATCTCTCCTTTGCCATCCCTCAGCAAACCTGTGATGGATTATCATCTTAGAGGCAAGGAGGCCTAGTACTAGAAAAATCATATGCTGAAAAATGGAAAAGTTTCTGTGCCTGGAACCAATCTCAAGGGATAAGCACAGCAGCGCCCAATTTACCTCAGATTTTACAGTACTTAACTGAGATGCTTCACGAGGGCCTGTCTTTTTCCTACATTAAAATCCACGCCTCAGCCATTTCAGCTCAATATAACACAGAACCTCCCCTCTTCTCTCATCCACTGCTCAAGCAGTTCTTTAGAGGGGCCAAAAATTTGAGACCACCCAGGAGAGCTCCAACCCCAGCCTGGGACCTTAACTTTGTCTTGGAGAAACTCACTCTACCTCCTTTCGAGCCAGCTGCTACTGCAGACTTAAAATTTCTTTCTTGGAAAACCGCTTTCCTCTTAGCAATCACTTCTGCTAGAAGGGTATCTGAATTACAGGCCCTTATGGCAGTGGAGCTTTTCATCATCTTTCATTCGGACAGGGTGTCACTCAGAACCAATCCATCCTTCATGCCCAAGGTGGTATCCAGTGTGGCTCTTAATCAGTCCATTAATTTGCCAACCTTCTTTCCCAATCCACAGAATAAAGGGAAATGCATACTGCATTCCTTAGATGTGCACAGACAACTTAGATTCTACTTGGACAGGACTAAACCTCAAAGGAAATCTGAACAACTGTTGGTAGCATATGCTGCAGGGGCAGAGGGGAAGGCTATTTCAAAGCAAACCATTTCTAAATGGATAAGCCATTACATTTATTTCTGCTATAAGCACCATGGAAAACCTATCCCCCAGGGGATCAGACCTCACTCCACCAGGGCTGCATCTACCTCTACAGCCTTTCTCAGAGGTGTCCCTACCAGGGACATCCTAAAAGCTGCTCCCTGGAGTTCTGTACATACTTTCACCAAGCATTATCATTTGCCAATTTTCTCTAAATCCAGAGCTGGCTTTGCCACTGCAGTCTTGCAGGGCCATATAGCTGGCCGTAATGCTATCTAAACTCCTCCTTCCAACCATAGCTTTGGGAATCTATCCAAATGTAATGACTGCAACAGTGAAACACGAAGAACATAGTACAGTTGTGTACACTTACCATAAAAATGTAGATGTTCGCGTGTATTCACTGTTGCAGTCCTGGTTACCCTCCCTCCAGCCTCCTAACTTGTTTTGGCTATACCTCTACTTTCCTTTACTATGCTTAAAAGCCTTTTTGGTGCATTTGCTTTTTTGTTGGAGGTATATTTTTGTGCTTTTATGTTTAATTGCTTCCCATTAGGGGGGCACCTGATATCTAGGGCAAGAAAAACTGATGTAATGGCATCGGCTGCATGTTTTATACCCTTGACGACCTGACGTCATGGAAGAAGGGACAGCAACCGATGCAGGACTCAAGACTTTGTTAATCAGGCTGACTGAGGGCAACCTGCAAGCAGATTACTCAAATGTAATGACTGCAACAGTGAATACACTCGAACATCTGCATTTATGGTAAGTGTGCACAACTGTACGTTTTCTCTCCTGATCAAAGGAACAAGGATTCTTGAGTCTCCAGATGTACACTGGCAGCTCAAGTACTACACAGACAAGACTTAGCCTTTCAGAAAAGCTGATCAACTGTTTGTCTCCTGTGGCAGTAATAGTCTGCTTTGGAACTGTTTGACCTTTCCTATTTTGAGATGGGTGTCTCGTCATATTGATTTTTGTTATACTTACCACAATAAGCCTCTTCCAGGTAGGGTTACAGCTCATTCTAAAATAGATTTGGCTTAGTCAGTGGCTTTCTTTAAAGGTGGACTCCAGAAGTATTTTAGAGGCAGCAACTTTGTCTCTGTACATACTTTTATAAAGCACTACAATATGGATTCTTTTTCTAGGTCCATTACAGGCTATTCTAGAACCATTCTCCAGATGTTCCTAGAGTCTTAGTTTATTGGACTTCTCCCTTTTACCTTACTTCCGTAAACTATGGTAATCCAGCTGTATAGCTTAGTCTACTGAAACAATGATTTGTGTTTGAACATAATACAGTTGTGTAGGTGAAATTTACCATCAGTAAATGATCTAGTAGGTCACTGTTGCAGTAGCCTCGCCTCCCTCCACCTCCCTTTTCTTCCTTGTATTTTTTTGGTGTTGCCAGGGTGTGGGTTTGTCTATCCTTTTTTCTTTATTTGAAGCAACTTTTATTGTTGCAGTTGCACTCCAAAACAAATAGTTTTATTTAGTTATGCTTTGGCAGCTGCCCTTATTTCAGTTTCATTTACAGTCCCATTCTTGTACATCTACTAATGTCAAAAGGTGCAGCCCAGTACCAGATTTTTCCCATAACTGTTTAAGCAGCATCTATCTCCAGTCATACATTTCAACACAGCATACACCATCATATTCAGAGGAACTTGTGATTGCACAACAAGTTAAGGCTAGCTGACCCATTCTTGGTTAAGTTCCTCTGATGCAGTCTACTAGGGTAAATTTTCTATGACTATTTCTCCAACGTCTCTGTCATCCATTAAATAAGTAACTTCTTCGAATTCCGAAAGAAATGGCAGCTCGAATGTAGGAACCAACAAACCAAACCGAAAAATCCACAATAGGATAAATGTCCACTTTATTCTACCACATGAAAACCAAGCCAAACACGATACACAAGAGTTGTTAACCTAGGTTTCATCTTAATACTAAAGACTTCTTCAGAACAACTACCACAAATAATTATCAAGTATAAATACTTACATTAATTGCCAATTAAATACCTAAACTAGCCTGCAATTAAAATGAAATTGTTTAAAAAAACTTTATTAATTACAATATAATTTAAATATTTAAAATAGAAAATATAAACACTAAAAGTAAGAGTACAAAAAATGTGTTAAAAGCACACTAAACATTAAGGCACAGCTATTGTGAAAAAATATATAATATACAATTATATGTGGATACATATTTTATATGTCCAAGGCAGATATACAAAAAATACCACTGTTTAACTATTAATAAACCTAAGCTTTAATAAGGGGGCCATGCTGATGTTATCATTTAAACCGGGAAATCTAGTGGCATCAAATCTTAATTGCCACATCAATTCACATACATCCAAGTGAATGTCTAAGATATACCCTTGTGAGTCCTTTTTTATTTGTTAAATAATAATAAATTTAAAACCATGACCCGGAAATTGTTTAATGTGCCTAAAAAGGGTATTAGTATTCTTTTGATGCCTAATATCAAGAAGATGTTCACCTATCCTATCTCTAAGGGCCCTATAGGTTTTACCTATATAAAATGCTAAACATTCATTACATATGGCCATATATACTACATTTTTTGAATAACAATTAAAATGCCCCTTAAAAAGCAATAATTCATTCCTCACCAATAATTTATTCTTGGTGGTTAAGATAAAAGCACAAAGGCTACATCTCCCACACTTAAAATTCCCATTGGGCCTGCATGATATATGACTACTATTCACATATGTACTTCTCTCTAATAACTTTTTAAATGATCTTGCCTTTCTATATACATTCATAGGTGACTCCTTCAATTTCCTACTAACATTCACATCTAATTTTAACATTTCCCAATTATTCCGAATAATATTAATGATAAATTCTGTGTCATAAGTATATGTAGTTATAAAAAATAAGAATCTTTTTTACTCTCTCTATTTTGCCTACCCTCACCCAAATATGTGTTATTAACACTACTAATAATATTAGTGGTAACTACATCTAACTTTAATAAGGGCTGGTAAATACCATTACTTCTCTTTAAAACAACCTCATTCTTAATGCTGTTAACTAAACCAATGGGATAACCTCTTTTGATAAACATATCAGTAATAACACTCAATTCTTTGTCAAACTCATCCACTGCATTAACCATCCTGGCCGCCCTAACCGTCTGTCCCTTCACAATGGCTTTCTTTTGATGGAAAGGGTGCCAACTAGAATAATCTAAATATGCATTCGAAAAAGTAGCTTTCCTAAAAATTCCTGAAGACAAGAGGCCTTTTACCTTGTCATACTTTAAAGAAACATCCAAATAGGATATTTCATATTCATTGTAATTAAAGGTGAACTTCAAAAATTCTATAGTATTATTAATATATTCCATAAATTCAAGCATTTTCTTAACACCACCCTTCCAGACAATAAAAATATCATCCAGAAAACGCGTATAATGCAAAATATCTGAAGAAAATTCACTTTCAAACACATAATTTTGTTCCCAGTATGACATAATATAATTAGTGTAACTGGGGGCACAAGCTGCGCCCATCGCTACCCCTGTTAACTGCTTGTAATAGCCCCCTTCAAAGAATAAAAAATTATTAGTCAGTACAACTTCCATGAGTGAAACATAAACGTTAATCTGATCCTGCTGATAGATGCCCGTTTTTAGAAGTTGGCTTTCTAACCATTCTAAACCTACATTATTAGGGATAACTGAATATAAATTCACTACATCTATAGAAAGAAACTATGTAGAATTGGTAATGCTGGCAAAATTTAGTTTCTGTAAGAAATGCCAAGAATCCTTGGTGATCTAATCAAACATTTTTAAACCCTTTTGTAAATGAAAATCTAAATATTTACTGATGAAATAAGTCTTGCTCCTTTTTGCATCCACTATGGGTCTAAAAGTCACATTCTCTAAACTTTTATGAATTTTAGGAATTCCAAATATATTGCTAATCACTGGGAACTCATTTTTCAAATAACTAAGATCAGTTTCATTAATCTGTCCCTGTAATAACAAATCTTCTGTCATTAAATCAATTTTAGAGAATGCTATATGAATTTGATTCAAATTCACCTCCTCATACATATCTTCAGTTAACATTTGGGGCATAAAATTAGAATAGTCATTCCTATCCATAATCACTACTCCATTACCCTTATCGGGCCCCATATAACGAATAGTGTTATCTTTAATAAGCTGACATAACAATTGATTCTCATCCAGAGCTAAATTACCATAATTATTACTACCATTTCTATTATTATTACAATTTTTAGACCCATCTCTGAAGTGCTCTCTTATCTGTAACTCACAAGCTTTTTCAAATAAGGCCACAGTACTATTGGGTGGGGGATTAAATTTACTTGACCTTTTTAAACCATTAATATTATTATTGTTCATCTCATAATTCTTATCAGAAAACCACATTTTAATATTCATTTTTTGAGTAAGTAATTTTAAATCTATTAGCACATCCACCACACTTCCATTTGTTGCGGGTACAAATGTAAACCCTTTAGATAATAACTCTGCATGCCTAATGTCAAAACATTTACTAGTATAATTGTATAATTTAAAATCACCATGTTTATTAACTATAATTATAGGTTCAAAACATTTTTTTGAAACATTCAAGTCTTCTTGCAAAATATCTATCAATGCTGTTAAATTTAAAGAATCATTGGCTTCCATTCCGTCTAAAAAACATTTATCCACAACAGTATTATTGCAACAATTGTTAAATTGCTTGTCCTGGAAATCTTCACATTCTAAAATACTATATACACTTAAATTAATTAAGAACTCACTGTTAGTGATTACATCATTACTTCTCCCAACGGTAACACTGTCGGGATACAATGTCTGTGCATGCAAACCAGTATTTGTAAAGTCAGACATGGTAACAGTACTTACAGTGGATGCTAGATATCCCTTATTGAAATTGTCTCCTGGGATGTCGTCGTTCACTGTAACAGCCAACGGATCACAACCATTTAGTCTAAAGATACCTTCAACAGCATTGAATGATGTCCGCTCAAACCGCTCATTTCTTAGTTCCACTCCGCCACAAAAGTACCCTGTTGTTTCGACTGATTGTCCCATCGTTTTGGACGGGCTCCTTGCTCCAAGTATCTCCCATTCTCGTCTCTTCTCTGACATTGCCCACCTTCGCCCCGATTGCGTAGCCTCTCCGATCGTCTCGGGCCTTCTTCTAAAGGGATTTCTTCAGAAACATGATGCGGTTCATTCATTGGTGATGTCACTTCCTGGCTATTCACATGCCTTCTATTGTTACCATGGTGACCTTTCGACAACGGGTAAACTTTGAGTATGATATTCCTCCATGTCTCTTTTAATTTTATTAGACTTTCTCACAAACAAATCATGTATACCGTTATTAACACTTGTCAAGATATTTTTATAGTTAGTTAAATAATGATCAAAGTTCAAGTCACTTAAAATTAATTCATTTTCACTTTCCAGTTCAGTCATAAGTTTTACTATAAATTACATCATTGAACTTGATCATAATTCTCAGAAGTTCCAATCCCGTTTTATCAAAAAGTTGATGAACTTCATTAATCATTTCCTGATTACCGGAAATGCTATTAGGGTATCTCCACAACCTAAGACCCCATGGAACCAACCCCAGTTCTATATTTCTTGATAAATAATTGTTTTCCAATTGCAGTTTTTTCATATGAAACAATTTCTTATCAAAGTTCTTTAATCTCTCAGTTAATGAAATATTTAATGACCGATGGGTGCCACTATTAGTGAATTCATGATGAAAACTAAAATTATTATTCTTCCATTGCATTTTATCCAGTTTAGTATTACCGCTAGGAACATTCTTGATAGTAGGTTTATTACAACCCGGAATATCGGCATTCGCCTCTTCCAAATTAACAACAGGATGAATTCCGGGTGGGGTAGATTGTGTTAAAGGTATACCCAAACTACCAAAAATCGGATTAGATGCAACCGCCATAACTTGTTGCTTTTCCACCAAGTTTTTTATCTGCTCCGTATGCTCGTTTAACTGCATGTTGATTTGGTTCAACAGGTCCATTACATCCGAGTTGGATTCCATATCTCCGTATAATCAACGACACAGATACAAACTAAGGAACCACACAACCACTTCGAATTCCGAAAGATATGGCAGCTCGAATGTAGGAACCAACAAACCAAACCGAAAAATCCACAATAGGATAAATGTCCACTTTATTCTACCACATGAAAACCAAGCCAAACACGATACACAAGAGTTGTTAACCTAGGTTTCGTCTTAATACTAAAGACTTCTTCAGAACAACTACCACAAATAATTATCAAGTATAAATACTTACATTAATTGCCAATTAAATACCTAAACTAACCTGCAATTAAAATGAAATTGTTTAAAAAAAACTTTATTAATTACAATATAATTTAAATATTTAAAATAGAAAATATAAACACTAAAAGTAAGAGTACAAAAAATGTGTTAAAAGCACACTAAACATTAAGGCACAGCTATTGTGAAAAAATATAATATACAAGCCTTTGTGCTTTTATCTTAACCACCAAGAATAAATTATTGGTGAGGAATGAATTATTGTTTTTAAGGGGCATTTTAATTGTTATTCAAAAAATGTAGTATATATGGCCATATGTAATGAATGTTTGTTGAATGAATAAATGTTTAGCATTTTATATAGGTAAAACCTGTAGGGCCCTTAGCGATAGGATAGGTGAACACCTTCTTGATATTAGGCATCAAAAGAATGCTAATGCCCTTTTTAGGCACATTAAACAATTTCCGGGTCATGGTTTTAAATTTATTATTATTCAACAAATAAAAAAGGATTCACAAGGGTATATCTTAGACATTCACTTGGATGTATGTGAATTGATGTGGCAATTAAGATTTGACGCCACTAGATTTCCCGGTTTAAATGATAACATCAGCATGGCCCCCTTATTAAAGCTTAGGTTTATTAATAGTTAAACAGTGGTATTTTTTGTATATCTGCCTTGGACATATAAAATATGTATCCACATATAATTGTGTATTATATAATTTTTCACAATAGCTGTGCCTTAATGTTTAGTGTGCTTTTAACACATTTTTTGTACTCTTACTTTTAGTGTTTATATTTTCTATTTTAAATATTTAAATTATATTGTAATTAATAAAGTTTTTTTAAACAATTTCATTTTAATTGCAGGTTAGTTTAGGTATTTAGTTGGCAATTAATGTAAGTATTTATACTTGATAATTATTTGTGGTAGTTGTTCTGAAGAAGTCTTTAGTATTAAGACGAAACCTAGGTTAACAACTCTTGTGTATCGTGTTTGGCTTGGTTTTCATGTGGTAGAATAAAGTGGACATTTATCCTATTGTGGATTTTTCGGTTTGGTTTGTTGGTTCCTACATTCGAGCTGCCATATCTTTCGGAATTCGAAGTGGTTGTGTGGTTCCTTAGTTTGTATAAATAAGTAACTTCCTCTACCAGTAATACAAGGCTCACTACTGCTTTCTTATGTTTACTCAACTTACCTCCCTCTACCCAGCTCAGACAAAAACATGCTTTGGCTATTTCCCAATCCCATGTTAGCCCTAATCTGATAAGCTCTGTTAAATCATTCTTATAATGCTCTAATAGGGAACACTTCCAGAAGATGTGATCCCATGCCCCCCTTTCATTCCTTCTTGACGTCGTCAGCAGTTTAAACTAACTTCTGGAAACATTTTATTCAATGTAGAACCAACACTAATGCCAGGCATCTAAAACCAGAAACCAACACAGAATAAAACACTCGGGACACAGCAAAAGCATGGAAAAGCGGCAAAGCAAGTAATGACAAAAATAAAAATTTTAATACACGGATGTCCTTCAAGGATGCATCTGCAGTCCTTACAAATGGGTTGTCCTGTCGTCAGGCAGCCCTTCGGTCGGCCGGATTCCAAAGTCTGGGTCTGGCCTCGGCTGGTGTCGCACTTCACCCGACGTCATAGCTGCAGTTATTCGGGTATAAAGGCATCAGCCGACGCCATTTTCCTCAGTCTTTCTTGCCGTGTGGCGCCCGAAGCAGAAGCTGTTCGCAAGTGCCGGTCGGTCAGATCCAGAGATTACTACTACCGAATACTACTTCAAGACTTCTAAAGCTAAGTACCGCGTTGGGGACTCTTTCTTGCCTCAGCCGATGTCAGAGAAAGTGAATAACTGTTTATCTTGTGGGAAACAAATACCTCATAAAGATTTCCACTCCTACTGTATACATTGTTTAGGCCCAGACCACGACGTAGCAGCTTGTCTAGCCTGCACTTCTTTTAACCGACGGACGCTTAGACGTCGGTCGGAGTTTGCTGAACAAATTTTCGGCTCTGATTTTGCCTATATTATGCCGTCGGATCCTCCGACAACGCAAATTTCCAAAAAACGAAAAGAAAAGGACCGACACTCGCGGTCCGCGGTCTCGGCCGAAACCGCGATTAAGCAAACCGCAAGTGTCTTGGTTACGGCCGAAACCGAGCAAGCGGTTCTTTCTCCAGCCGAAACCATGCCTTCTACCGAGGCCTCCTCTAACCTGGTAGAATCTGCTTCTGAAATCCAGCCTTCTGTTGCGGTTTCTCAGGAATTATCAGACACAATTCCCCTGGATATTTCAACCCCTGCACGTGGAGCTGCTAGGCCTCCTGCAGCCATGTCTATCAAGGCCTTTGCCAGGGCTAAAGCAGCCAAAGCTTCCAAAACTGTGCCTGCCAAACCCCCCTCACACAGGCCCAGCACTAGCTCTCATATGCTATCTTTGGCTGAGGATTTAATTTCTTTAATTCGCGGATCCCAGCCTCATCCAGACAGGTCCTCTCTCCCACCTCCAGAAAAGAGACCTAGAGCAGAGCCCCCTGAACCAGTATCCACTGATGGTTCCTCTGATGAATCAGAACATACAGACCTTCCTGAGGCTTCTTATTCTCCTTACGAAGACTCTGATGCTGAAGAGTCCATTCCTTCAGCCTCTCCACCTGAGGAATTTTCCTTTGGGGAAACCTTGCATGCTATGAGGGAACAATTTCACTGGCAGGGCCAAGATTTCTCAGACTCCAGAAAAAGGCTTAGAACCTTTCTACATTTGCCACAACATAGGCCTTTAGCTATACCTCCAGTTCTTTCTGTTGTAGATGATGCATTTAATGATGCTTGCACTGCTCCTGATTCATTACCTCCGGCTCCTGCTAAGCCCGATAGGTTCTACAGGGTCCCGGACACTCATCACCATTTATACAAGGCTCCTTTTGCAGATCCAGAGACCATCGCCCAGGGCCCTAAAGCTGTAGCTGCTACTTCTACTAAAACCCCTCCCCTCTGAAAGGGAATCCAGGTCCTTAAAGAGATGGGGTAAAAAAGTTTACACTTCTGCTACCTTGTCAGCTAGGGCTTTAAACTGCCAATTTCATATGATTCAATATCAAGAGTTTATGCTTGACCAGTTAACTAAAAAGCTTTCCTCTGAAGAATCTTTAGATAAAAAATAAGTTCAGGAAATGGTACATAACATACAGCAGGTTAGTAACCATTCTTTAAAATGTGGCTATGATGCACTGGAGGCTTCCTTTAGATCAGCCATGACTGGCACAGTTATCAGGTGGCATGCATGGTTGAAAGAACAGGCATTACCAGACCATGTCAAATCAAAGCTTTTGGATGCACCCATGGACAAGGTCAATTTATTTGGTTCCCCTGCTCAGCAGGTGCTAAAAAAGATGGAAGAGAAGGCGAAATCTGTACAAACGGTGAAAGATTTCTTACAGGTTCAACCTCCAAGGTTTAGCAGGAACTGGCCCTCCAAGAATTGGTCCTTTCCGGACTCCTCTAAGCCTCAGAGGGGCAGGAATAGGCGTTCAAGAGGCAGAAACCAATCCAGGGGTGCCTACAGGAGACGCCAATGGCAAGGTAACAACCAGCGAGGCACGGACGCAGCCACCACCTCTACAACAACTCAATCACAGTGACTTGACAGTGGCACCGCCTACCAGGGAACAACTAGAAGCACCCTTAGGCGGAAAACTAACCTTATTCTCAAAAAACTGGCATTGCATCACAAGGGAAAAATGGATTTTGCAAACTATAGACCAAGGTTACAGGTTACATTTCCATACTCTACCAGGGAAGAGAGGAATGCCAAACCTACCACCTACTCAAAGGACAGAAGCTCTAAAACAAATATCTCAGCTATTAAGAATGAGAGCTGTGGAAAAGGTACCATCTATGGAGCAAGGAAAGGGATTTTACTCCAGACTCTTCCTGGTACCAAGAAAAGAAAAGAAAACAAATGGAGACCCATTCTAGACCTGTCCGCTTTAAACACATTCCTTATTGTTCCAAAATTCAAAATGCTGACCCTACAGCAGCTTCTTCCCATGCTGGGCAAGGAGTCTTGGCTGGTAACTCTAGATCTCAAGGAGGCATACCTGCACGTCCCCATAAGACCAATTTGCAGAAGATACCTCAGATTTCTCGCAGGATCAGAGCATTATCAATTTTCAGCATTGCCCTTTGGCTTATCTACTGCGCCCAGAGTGTTCACGAAATGCCTGGCATCAGTAATTGCTCATTGCAGACTTCAGGGAATCCAAATTTATCCCTATCTGGACGACTGCCTGATTCAAGCGGACAACAAAAGCAAGCTAGCAGAAGACTTACAAAGAGTCATTTACCTGCTGCAAGCCTTGGGATATACAGTCAATATAAAAAAGTCAAGGCTGATTCCATCCCAAAGAATAACCTTTCTGGGTGCAGAGCTGGACACATCAAAACAAATGGCATTCCTAACTGCAGAAAAGAAAGAGAAACTACCTCTCTACTTCTTGGCATTAACCAAGCAGAACCACCTAACTGCAAGAAAAGTACTGCAAGCTCTAGGCTTCATGGCATCCTGCATAATTCTGGTCCCTCATGCCAGACTGCATATGAGAAAGCTACAGTGGTACCTAAGGAATTTGTGGTCCCAACACAAGCACAGCCTAGAAACCAAAATCCCAATAATCCCATGCCTGAAACAAGAGTTCCTATGGTGGGCTCAGGCCTGCCAATCAAACACAGGGTTGCCCTTCTGCAACAGCCAACCAAGCCAAACCATCACGACAGATGCCTCAGACCTCGGTTGGGGGGCACACATGCAGGGCAAGTGCATACAAGGCTTATGGACTCAAGACCAGCTGCGCCTACACATAAATCTAAAGGAAATGCTGGCAGTAAAATTGGCAATCCAGTCATTCAGACCATTTCTCCAAGAAGGTCAGTTGATGATAAGGACAGACAACACCACAGTTATGTGGTACATCAACAAACAGGGAGGCACCCATTCATATCCTCTATGCCGGCTGGCACTGGACCTATGGGATGTGGCCCTGAGCTACAACATTCAGTTACAAGCAATTTTTGTACCTGGAAAAGAAAACATTCTAGCAGACATATTAAGCAGAACAACCACAGATGCCCACGAATGGATGCTTCATCCGGACATCTTCAAAGCCATCACAAGGAAATGGGGATTACCACAAATAGACTTGTTTGCATCCCCATTCAATCACCAGCTAAAGAAATTCTGCACAAGGACGTACCACCCACTTGCTTGGAAGGTGGACTCCTATCCTTCAGTTGGAAAAACCTGACAGCATACGCATTTCCACCACTTCCTTTGATGCACAAGGTGCTTCTGAAGATCAAAGAGGACCGTCCAAGGATCATTCTGATAGCTCCAGACTGGCCAAGACAACATTGGTACCCATTGCTGAGGAGCATGTCTCGGGAACAAATATGGACACTACCCTGATCCCATTACTGTTAACACAGAACAACTACAACATCCTGCATCCAAACCTGAAAACTCTGCAGCTAACTGCCTGGAACATTACATAACAGCAATTAACCCAAATTTATCCCAAAGGGTTAAGGACATAATCCTGGAGGCTCGCAGACCTTCAACAAGAAAGAATTATGCAGCAAAATGGAAAAGATATCTCATTTGGAGTACTGCAAAGGGAGAAGATGTGACTCTGGTAAACATGGCCAACATCTTGGAGTACTTGGCAGAGCTCTTCCACACAGGCCTGTCCTATTCTTCCATCAAGATACATGCATCAGCTATTTCAGCACAATACAGCTTGGATCCTCCTGTCTTCTCTTATCCCCTGCTCAGACAGTTTCTGAGAGGAATTAAAAATGTAAAACCTCCCAGGAAACCACCATTGCCAGCATGGGACTTGAACTTTGTGCTAGAAAAATTGACACTTCCTCCTTTCGAGCCAGCAGCAACAGCAGAATTACAATACTTATCCTGGAAGACTGCTTTCCTGCTGGCAATAACTTCAGCAAGAAGGGTCTCTGAACTACAGGCATTAATGGCAGTGCAACCCTTCCTGATCTTCCATCAAGATAGAGTGTCCATGAGAACAAATCCTACATTTATGCCTAAGGTGGTATCCAGAGTGTCATTAAATCAGGCTATCCACCTACCTACATTCTTTCCAAACCCACAAAACAGGGGAGAAAGACTTTTGCATACCTTGGATGTACACAGACAGTTACGTTACTACCTGGACAGGACTAAGTCCAATAGAAAAACTGACCAGCTTCTGGTAGCATATGCCACAGGAAAGGAAGGAAAACAAATTTCAAAACAGACAATCTCCAAATGGATAGGAAATTGCATTAGATTTTGTTACTCCTACCATGGAAAGAAAACTCCTGAGAACATCAGGCCTCACTCCACAAGGGCTACAGCCACTACCACAGCCTTCTTACGAGGAGTGGCTACCAAGGACATTATAGAGGCTGCTACTTGGACCTCCGTGCATACATTTGCCAAGCATTACAATTTACTTTTATACTCTAGATCCCGAGCAGGTTTTGCCACTGCTGTTTTGCAAGGGATCCTAGCTACACCATAATCTCTACTCTTTCCTCCTCCCCTTGTTTAGCTATGGTATTCTACCCATTTGTAAGGACTGCAGATGCATCCTTGAAGGACATAGTACAGTTTTGTACCTACCATAAATGTAGATGTCCGATAGGAATGCATCTGCAGTCAGTATTACCCACCCACCTTCCCCTCTGAGGTACTCCTAGGGTATTTGCCAGCCTTCAGCTAGCTTGGGGGGGATCTATTATGGTGTATTTGTTTGTATATATGTACATACATGCTTATTTTTTGTGTTTGCTCTCTACTATTTGGAATCATTGGCATTTATCCAAATTTAGCCTTCCAAGAGGGCACCTGGCATCTGGGGCAAGAAAGACTGAGGAAAATGGCGTCAGCTGATGCCTTTATACCCGAATAACTGCAGCTATGACGTCGGGTGAAGTGCGACACCAGCCGAGGCCAGACCCAGACTTTGGAATCCAGCCGACCGAAGGGCTGCCTGACGACAGGACAACCCATTTGTAAGGACTGCAGATGCATTCCTATCGGACATCTACATTTATGGTAGGTACAAAACTGTACTTTATGTGCTTTCATCCTATACATATATGGACTTCCATCAGAATCAGAAAATAAAAAACACCCCTTCATTTAAAAAAAACAAAAAAAATCACAAGAACACCACTCTTTAAAGCAGCAGGCACTTCATCCATTTCATACATTAAGAAATCAGAAACGGGTTACAAGATTGTATATAGTTTAGTTTATTTATTAATGTCACAGCATGTTCCAAATATTTATTAAATTAATATGAGATTTATTTAAATACAGTTCACACACTCAATGCTCTTTTTTTTAAAACACATTCTATGGAAGAATAATTATTGAGCCCTGGCTACTTTTTGGCATCTGAAGTTTTAACTGACAGTTTAATTCACATTTTTCCAATAACTTCTTTCCAGCCTCCCCCCCCCCCCCCCCCCCAACCTGGATTCACATCTACCTTCTCTAAAACTTGAAAACAAAGTGCATTTGTTCTATTTTTATTTTTAGTTTCATAACCAATCATGTTCAAAGATCCTTTCCTTAAAATGGCATGCAGTTTTCCCAGTATGAAAAGCCAAATATTTTTTACACGTAGCCACATACACAACCTCTTTAGTTTCACAAAGACTCCATTTATCCCCACCATAGGTTGACCATTAATATAAACAGCTTCACCTTCCTTAAGATAGCAACATTGCCTACATTTCCCATATTTATAGTACCCTTTTTAATTCTGGCCCCATAAGACGCCTATCAGTCTTTTCTATTAACTTTTTGAAATCAATACCCCTGTTGTACACAAATCTTGGGTTATCACCCAGAATGTTAAACTAATTGTTAATCTTAAATTTTTCCCTGTTCTTTCAAATTATATCCCTAATCAATCCACTATCCACCGAGTAGGTCGCAACTCCCTCTGTTCATTGTAATACCTTCCTGATTAGCAAATCTAACATTTTATTCCATTTATCTGGTATATAAAAATACTTATTAAGACATTTCCATCCAGATATTCTAATTAGTTATTGTCCTACCCATCCAGTCCTGCCATGATGTCCTCCTGAGACTTATTGTACCTGCTATCTAGTACAAGAGCTTGGTATATTTTACCTACTACCCCTTTCCTGCTAGTCAACTATGTCCCTGCTCCTGTGAATAATTTTATTAACTCTGGCTTTCCAAGAGATTTTTTTAACTCCCTGATATGTCTTGCATAGATTTCATAGGTCCTCCTGTAGACCAACACTTTTCTGTTACTTATGGGAAACCTCATCCTTGACCCCCCCCCCCCCCCCCAGGCTAACCTCTTCTCTTGGTTCAGCAAACTCTGTCAAAAGTGAAAATGCTTAGCACTGTTGCACCATTTTTTAACTGCGGCAGTATTTATTTTGAATGGGCACCTGGATAGTCTGATTGGAAGAATATCAAATTTCCAAGTTGCATAGTTTTTGCCATTAAAGACCTTCTGTATCCTTTGACCTACTGCCTTTAAATTTATTACAGTACTATCAGTCTGAATCATCCTCCTCCAAAACCAAATTTTCCCACTAACTCCACTCTGCCAGCATGGATATATTAGCATTGTCTTCCATTTTGCTGTGTAATGGTCATTTTGTAGCAGATAAAGCAATCTAATCTGGGCAGCTAAATGGTACTTTTGTAAGACAGAAACCACAAGGCACCCTTCTACCACTGGCAGCACCATTTTCTACCATCATCCATGGATGGGGTCCCTTCCATATGAATCTCATTGTCATCTTTCTCATTTTTCCCCCAACTCTTTCCCTTAGAGTCAGACACCATTGACTGAGCAGTATTTATTACAGGAGGAACCAAGACTATCTTACACGCTTATATTCTCTGGTCAAGGTCCATGGGGATTAGTTCCCATTTCTTAGTTCCGATTTCCTCAGCATTTTAGAGGTTCTTATGCTAATTTAGTCCCAGGATGCATTTGCAGTTTCCTTCGCTGTTTTAGCTATTTTATTGTGAAATGTCCCCAGAAATGGGGGATTATAATTCAATTCCAAAGCTTCATTTTTTTTTCCTTTTTTATTTTATCAGATATGTACAAAGTCAAGTCTTGTGACCATGGAAAGGGTAGAACATTCAAATTAAAACCAAGTAAAAACTTTAATAGCAAACATATAACACAAGGAAAGCACAAATGAAATGCATAAAATCCTATTAGTTCAGAGATGAGCGCTTTCAGTATAATCTTTCAGTTTCATAGGAAACTGCTTGCATTTAAATAGGTCAGGAACTTCCTTGTATCTGAAAGAACCAATACAGCTGAAGTTTATCTCCTTAGTTTATTTGGATAGGGGCTTTAAAGGAACCATTCCATTCAGTCCCAGTAACTTGTCAGCTTGTAAATCTGCAGTCCACCTTAGTTCTATTAACTAGGTCACCAACTCTCGGGCTCTTCATTATAATTTCCAGTGCCATGAAGTGGAATTCGTGGCTAGGATGAGCAGAAATATGTTGGCTTAAGGCATTCGTTTTATTATGAAGCCTTCTATCACTTAAGTGATGTAGGATTCTGTCCTTAAAAGGTCGATTAGTCTTTCCAACTTAAAAACCAGTGCATGAATTACAGTATGCAATGTATATAATATTTTTGGTATTACACTCTGCATACATACCAAGCGTATATTTTCTCCCAGTAGTTGGATGTTGGAAACAGTTTCTGGAGTCAGTGTAGGTGCAAGCCTTACATCTCTTTCAAGGGAATGTACCATTGCGTATGATGATTGAGATAGTTCTAATTCTGTGTTTCTCTTGGCATAATATCCATTTCAGGTTATTTTTATTTTTGAAATAAAACCAGGGTTTGTCACCAACAATACATTTAATATTTTCATCCGCAGCGAGAATTTTCCATTTGTTTCTTTTGATTTGGCATACCTGTTTAGCATCATTGCTGTATGTAATTAAACATCTGAGTCCTTTGGCACAATCTGTGTTTCTTAGTACTTTCTCAGTTTCATCTTACTACCATTGTTAGGCATACTATGGGCCAGCCTTACTTTAAGTGCCCTGTTTTCCAAAATAGTTTCTTGAATGTCTTCATCTTAATAGCCTCGTTGTCTGAAGGCCTCTCTCTGCCGTTCTAACTCATCATCATAATTCTACTCATTCGTACAAATCCTGGAGATTCTTAAAAGTTGTCCCTTCATAATAGGTGGATAAATATGTCTTGAATGCATACTAGTTCTGTGCAGTAGATGGTTTCTCCAGTAATCCTTCTTATACATATATGTATCTAGGTTACCATCTATTTGGATGGGAGGAGAAATGGGGTAGGGATTATCCTGAAGGAACAGTATGCCAAGAGTGTTTTGGAGGTGAAAAGTGTGTCCGAAAGAGTGATGTTTATGAAGCTGGAAATTGATGGTGTAATGATAATGTTGTCAGTGCATATGCTCCGCAAGTTGGGTGTGTGATGGATGGGAAAGAAAAATTTTTGAGCGAGTTGGATGAAGTGATGATGACTGTACCCAAGGGTGAGAGAATGGTGATTGGAGCAGATTTCAGTGGGCATGTTGGTGAAGGGAACAGAGGGGATGAGGAAGTGATGGGTAGGTGTGGTGTTAAGGAAAGGAATGCAGAAGGTCAGATGGTAATGGATTTTGCAAAAAGGATGGACATGGCTGTGGTGAATATGTATTTTAACAAGAGGGAGGAGCATAGGGTGACATACAAGAGTAGAGGGAGATGCACACAGGTGGATTATATCCTATGCAGGTGGGCCAGTTTGAAGGAGATTAGAGATAAAGTGGTGACTGGGGAAAGTGTAGTTAGGCAGAATAGAATGGTGGTCTGTAGAATGCCGTTGGTGATCAAGAAGAGGAGGAGGAGGAGTGTGAGGGCAGCACCAAGAATCAAATGGTGGAAATTGAAAAAGGGTGATTGTGAGGTGGAGTTCAGAGAAGAGTTAATAGGTAGCAGTGAAGAGTTACCGAACAGCTGGGTAACTACAGCAGAACTAATAAGGGAGACTGCTAGAAAGGTGCTTGGTGTGACATCTGGACAGAGGAAGGAAGTCAAGGAGACCTGGTGGTGGAATGAGGAAGTACAGGAGAGTATACAGAGAAAGAGGTTGGTGAAGTGGATTGTCCGAGAGATGAAGAAAGTAGACAGAATTCTAAGGAGATGAGGTGCATGGTAAAGGCTAAGGATAAGGCATATGAAGAGTTGTATGAAAGGTTGGACACTAAGGAGGGAGAAAAGGACCTGTACCGATTGGCTAGACAGTGGGACCGAGCTAGGAAAGATGTGCAGCAGGTAAGGGTGATAAAGGATAATGAGGGAAACGTACTCACAAACAAGGAGAGCATGTTGAACAGATGGAAAGAGTACTTTGAGGGGCTGATGAATGAAGAAAATAAGAGAGAGAGAAGGTTGGATGATATAGGGATAGTGAATCAGGAAGTGCAATGGATTAGCAAGCAGGAAGTAAGGACAGCTATGAAGTGGATGAAGAATGGAAAGGCTGTTGGTCCAGATGACATACCTGTGGAAGCTTGGAAGTGTTTAGGAGAAATGGCAGTGGAATTTTTAACCAGATTGTTTAATGAAATCTTGGAAAGTGAGAGGATGCCTGAGGAGTGGAGAAAAGGTGTTTTGGTACAGATTTTTTAAGAATAAGGGTGATGTGCAGAGCTGTAGTAACTACAGAGGGATAAAATTGATCAATCACAGCATGAAATTATGGGAAAGAGTAATAGAAGCTAGGTTAAGAAGGGAGGTGATAATTAGTGATTAGTGATCAGCAGTATGGGTTCATGCCAGGAAAGAGCACTACAGATGCGATGTTTGCTCTGAGAGTGTTGATGGAGAAGTACAAAGAAAGTCAGAAGGAGTTGCATTATGTCTTTGTGGACGTAGAGAAAGCATATGACAGGGTTCCTAGAGAGGAGTTGTGTTATTGTATGAGGAAGTCGGGAGTGGCAAAGAAGTACGTAAGAGTTTTACAGGATATGTACAAGGGTAGTGTGACAGCGGTGAGATCTGCAGTGGGAGTGACAGATGCATTTAAGGTGGAGGTGGGATTACATCAAGGATCAGCTCTGAGCCCTTTCTTATTTGCAGTGGTGATGGATAGGTTGACAGACGAGATCAGACAGGAGTCCCCGTGGACTATGATGTTTGCAGATGACACTGTGATATGTAGTGAGAGTAGGAAATAGGTTGAGGAGACCCTGGAGAGGTGGAGATGTGCTCTAGAGAGGAGAGGAATGAAGGTCAGCAGGACTAAGATAGAATATATGTGTGTGAATGAGAGGGAGGATAGAGGAATGGTGAGGATGCAGGGAGTAGAGGTGGCGAAATTGGATGAGTTTAAATACTTGGGATCAACAGTTCAGAGTAATGGTGAGTGTGGAAGAGAGGTGAAGAAGAGAGTACAGGCAGGGTGGAGAAGAGTGTCAGGAGTGATTTGTGACAGACGAGTACCAGTAAGAGTGAAAGGGAAGGTCTACAAGACCAGCTATGTTATATGGGTTGGAGACAGTGGCATTGACAAAAAGGCAGGAGTCAGAGCTGGATGTGGCAGCATTAAAGATGTTAAGATTTGCACTGGGTGTGATGAGGGTAGACAGGATTAGGAATAAGCATATTAAAGGGTCAGCCCAGGTTGGATGGTTTGAAGACAAAGCCAGAGAGCCGAGATTGCGTTGGTTTGGACATGTGCTGAGGAGGGATGCTGGGTATATTAGGAAAAGAATGCGAAGGATGAAGCTGCCAGGTAAGTGGAAAAGAGGAAGGCCTAAGATAAGGTTTATGGATGTGGTGAGAGAGGACATGCAGGTGGTTGGTGTGACAGAACAAGATGCAGAGAACAGGAAGAAATGGAAACGGTTGATCTGCTGTGGTGACCCCTAATGGGAACAGCCGAAAGAAAAAAGAAGAAGACATCCAAGAAGCTCAGTTGTGTGCTGGAGCTATTAACTTCAAATTGTAGGAAGGATGTGGTACTGCTTAGGTAGCCTACAAAATCCATTAACTGTTGTGCATCACCATCCTATGTAACATTGACTTCAGGGTTCTTGTTTCCCTGCTGGGCAGAGCATGTTCTGAAGTCTTTCAAACTCTATCTGCCTTTTTTGTGGAGCTCTGCTGAAGCTTCTGACAGTTGGTATGTGGAAGGCACCCAAAACTGTGTGAAGTTGTCCAGTTGCAGGGGATATGAACTGTATAACTTAGGCTACTGCAACAGAGATGTATTAGAACATTTACTGTTCCTGGCGTTTAGAAACCCTAACCCCTTCCACAAGCAGTCAGAACTGAAGAAAAGGAGAAGGTTGTCTAGAACCATTATTGGATTATGAAGTAAACATTACACAGGATGAATGGGTACTTCAGGTTGTAGTACAGAGATATTGGCAATATTTTGTCAAAACTAAAATTTGCAGGGATTCCATCAGCTTTAAAATAAAAAAAGGTCCTTGTAGTACTGATAGAGGAATTCTTTCCGCAAGGAATCGTAGAGCACCATAAAAGAAGCAAGGTACAGAGTTGTATTTAAGACTGTTTCTGGTGCCCGGGAAGGAGTGCCTTTGGAGGCTTATTTTGGATTTATGAAGACTAAATGCCTCCTTTCTAAAGTTTCTGGTATTTAGAATGCTTACTTTGCAGATCCTTCTACCCCTCCCCCATCCTAGAGGTGCATATGGGTAAGATAACAAACTGCATATTCATTTTCACAGGTACCACAGTTACTTCCTTGGATGCAAGGCAGGGAGGATTCACTGCCTGTCCTTTGGCTTGACTGCTGTTCCCAATGTCTTTGCAGAATGTCTGGCTCTGTTTAATAGCATATTACAGGACTAAGGGCATTCACATCTACCCTTGTCTAGATGACTGCATGCTTCAGGACTATTTCAGGTAAGGAGTAATGAAAGCACTGCAGTTTAGTCTACAGCATTTATAAACTTTGTCTCGGTGTTGATTTTCCCAAGTCAAACTTAGCTCCTTTAGGAATTGTCATATTCCTTGGGATCTTTCTGGACTCGAGCAATCTGAAGACTTTCCTTCCTTTCCTTCTTTCTTTGTCTCTCTCTCTCTCTCTCTCTCTCTCTTCCAACTTTCTCTCCCTCAAGGCGAAGATGGAAGCCCTGTCAGGCTGCTTTCATGACATTTTCAGAAGTGCATTAGCAAAGGAGTTTCTATGCACCCTGGGCTGTATGGCATCTGCAGCTCTGATTGTACTCTTGGTAAGACTGAAAATGCAAAATCTCCAGTGAGATCTCAGGCACACCTGCAGTCAACATAGTTAGTCCCTGAAGGAGATGATCCCTGTTCTTCCTTGTGTCCTGAAGGAACTTGCATGGCAGGGAACATTGGAGTTTTTATATACACTCTAGTCAATTAAACTCTAAATTCATATCCACTTGATGTACCCTGGAGGACCAAAATAGGAGAGCTGAAGATCCAGGGCACTTGAAACAGCAGTCAAAGCAAGAGCCCTGTCAGTGTTAAAGAAATAACAGTGATCAGGGTATCAGGGCTTTCAGACCCGTGTGGAAGATGGGAGTCTTAAAACTAACACATAACACAACTGTTATGCAGTACACAAATGAGTAGGGAGGAACATATTCATACACCCTTTGCAGACTGGCAGTTATTACATTAGGGGAGAACCTTAGGGTCAGACATCAACCTCAGGATCTCCTACATCCAGTCCAGGCAAATCTCCATGGTAGGTCAGCTAAGGAAATCCAATGACAGGC
Source organism: Protopterus annectens (assembly GCF_019279795.1). Taxonomy (NCBI): domain Eukaryota; kingdom Metazoa; phylum Chordata; order Ceratodontiformes; family Protopteridae; genus Protopterus; species Protopterus annectens. Next base: position 348,092,674 of record NC_056751.1, read on the forward strand.
CAGCAAAAATGGATGCTAGACAGGGATGTTTTTCACCAACTGACCCACGTTTTAGGCACAGCAGAATTATACACATTCTTGTTTCTCTGAGCAACAAACAGTGAAGAAATTTTGCTCTAGAGCACCATACAAAGAGGCTTGGGCAATGAATGCCTTCACCTTCAGTTGAAATGGTCTGTATGTTCCTGTATGCTTTTCCTGTGATCCAGCTACTTCCCAATTTGATCCAGAAGGTGGAAGCAGCAGGGCCCAGAGATGCTTCTAATAACAATTTTTGCACAGGCAACATTGGTTTGCCTCCACTTGATGATGTTGAGGGAGAATCTATTCATCCCTCCTGAGCATTTTACCACTTGATTCAAAACAAGGGGTCTCTGATGCACCCAACAGAAACTGCTGTTAACTGCATAGATGATGTGACCCTGCTTGTCTTTTAGACACCATTTCAGAAAGGATGTGCTTAACATTATAATTAAGCTAGAAATCTTAAACTTGGCTAATGGAAGAGAGTTTCCATTTGGTGACATGGGAGAATTAAAGATCCTTTCTCTACAATGAAGTGCTCGATTCTGCAGTACCTGTTGAAATTGCTCAGAACAGGGCTGGGATATTTCCTGGCGAAGATAGATATTTCGGCAATTTCAGCTTGCAGTACCTGTTAGAATTGTTTAGATCAGGGCTGCCATATACCTGAGTGAAGGTTAATCTTTCAGCCTGGGAAGACACTTAGCCCGATGTCTGGATGTCTCTGTCTGTCTCCCTCCAGATCCCCAGTAGTACTCCTCAGCTGTAGGGTTAGGTCCTCAGCCAAGTGTCCAAGCCAAGTACTCCAGCACCCTCTCTGTAAACCCAGTGCTTCATGTCCCTGCCCCAAGTAGGTGACACACACACACTCTTTAAGATTTAATTTTCACATGCACCGACACACACACACACACACACACACACACACACACACACACACACACACACACACACACACACACACACACACACACACACCCACACCTGGGAAAGGCTGGCACAGGTTTACTAGCTATGCCCCCTCCTACCCATGACTATAAGGTAGCTACCACTGCCACCAGACACGTCACAGTCAGCTACTCTAAGGCCCTTGACAAAGGGTGTCCAATTATACTGTGTAATATTAATACTAATACAAGTGGTAGTAGCTCATCAAGACAGATAGGCCTTCTGGAGTGGCCCACACAGTGTCACCAAATAAATACAAGTACTCTCAAAGGTTAATACTTTCTAAAAAGGACCAGCCACAATGAAAAGCTTAAATACATTGAATAATAAAAGAAGAAAATACTAAATATATATCCACAGTAAACTACAGAGTTCAGATCACAGAAAGTATTGACAACAACATTGTTTTTCTTTATTTTTATAAGTCTGTCCAATTTTTAAACTAAGCTTTACTATATTCCTGACCAAATCTAAGAGAATTTTACTGTTTCCTAATAACTTATTTGGGCAAGGCAAGATGAAATACATGAGCAGTCTTTCTAGTGAGGCCCCAAACAGAATACTCTATATTCTGCGATTACTCCCTGTAAAATATAATGTGTAAGATGACTTGCAGAATGACCACATCTGGTCACTTGATTTTAGGTTCTCACAGTATATCCTTTTGAAGTTTGAGACAGGACTTTAGCAGATTGCTACAATACACATTTAGAGGTTTTATGGCAATGGGTAGGATCTAGAGACGTTTACAACACTTCCCGATTCTTTACAAAAGCTAACAGATAATGGCTGCTCCCAGACGTTTCATCTCCGGTCCTACTCAGCACTGTGGGATGCCGCGTAATGATTTAACAGCTCATCTACATTTCTCTTATTTTTCTTAAAGTAAGCCAGCTGGTTAACCATTGCTGTGTCAGTCTCCTCTTTTAAAACCTACATATTTAATTCAGATACTGTTATACATGCACATTTCCCTTCATTACAGCAGGGTGCACTGTTGATACATTTTGGCACAGTTAACACAAGCAGAGCTCACAATTACATTTTCAGCACAAGCATCTGTACAAATCAGTTTGATGTACAAATGACATGCACTTATTTACAAAATTCCAGCTAGCTGTGCTGGCACAAGTCTTTCATCCACTACCCTACTTCTCCCTGGCATGGCTGGCAGTGCCTCCTATTGTCACACCCCCCCCCCTTTGAAGACTGAAGCTAGTTTTTCAAGTGACCCTTGAGAAGCATGCCTTGAGAGAAATAAGCCTATCTGGGAATTTGTTGCCCCATTCCCTGTCTTGAGAGCCCATCTGCATTGGCATTGCTGACCCCACTACAGTGTTGTACTGTCATGTCATATGCCTACAATCCTAAGCTCCACCTTAATAACTTGTTATTTTGCTGGGTGGTTCTATATAGCCATGTTAAGGAATTGTGATCTGTAACCACAGTGAATTTCCTTCCATACAGATAAGGCTGAAGTTTCTGCAGTTCCCGTACTATGGCTAGACATTTCTTTTCTACAACTGCATAGCATTTCTCCCTAGGTTGGAGTCTATGGCTGAGATATACCACTGGGTGCTCTTCTCCCTCTGAGGAAACCTGGCTAAGTACAGCCCCCACCCCATGGTTTCAAGCATCCACCTGCATAACAAATTATTTATAATCTCGACTGGCTAACACAGGGGGTCCTCCCAAAGGTCCTTTAAGCTTCTGGAATGCAGGCTCACATGCTGGGGTCCACACTACCTTATCTGGCCTGTTATTCCTTGTCAGGTCTGTGAATGGAGCAGCTATCCTACTATAGTTGGGAACAGACTTTCTGTAGTACCCAGTTGTCCCTAAGAATACCTTCACCTGCTTTTAAGTAACAGAGGTAGGCCAAGCATGAATGGCTTCAATTTTGGCAGGGTCTAGCCTGATCTTACCACTCCCCACTTTGTCCCACGTGGGAGATCTCTGCCATACCCACCTGACACTTACTGGGCTTAATGGTTAACCCTCCCCTCGGCAGTCTGCCCAACAGCTCTCTAACATGCGGAAGGTGCTCTTGCCAGGAATAGCTGTAGATGGCAATATCATCCAGGTAAGCAAGGGTATAATTTTCTGCTCCTGTTTTGATACAATCTACCAGCCTCTGGAAAGTCGCTAGGGTATTTTTCATCCCAAAGGGCATCTTCATGAATTCATACAAGCTGAAAGGAGTCGCAAAGGCTGACCTCTCTCTAGTGTTGGGAGTCAAGGGCACCTGCCAGTAGCCCTTGGTAAGATCAGTAGTGGTAAGATACTTAGCCCCACCCACCTGCTCTAAGGCTTCATCTGTCCTAGGCATGGGGTAAGCATTTGACTCTGTGTGACTATTTCGTTTCCTGAAGTCCACACAGAACCTGGTGCTGCCATCCTTCTTTGGTACCAGCACCACTGGGGAGACCCAAGGACTGCTGGATGCCTGGATTACTCCCATTTCCAACATCTCTTGTATCTCCTTCCTCCTAGTGTGTCTGACTTGCTCAGGCACCCCATAAGGAGCCTGCTTTATAGGTCTTTAGGGCACGGTATCCATGTAGCGCTGCACCAGCTGGGTGCACCCTGATTTCCCAGTGAACATGTCCCCATACTCCTGTAACACTGCTAGGATTTCTCAAACCTGGCTCGGGGATGGCCGCTGGGACATTGCTACCCCTCCCACTGAGGTGTTGGTCCAAGCCTCACTGAGGAGATCAGTCACCAGAACCCCCTCAGACTCCTCCTGCCATCCACTGCAAATACTCAACACGAGGGCCTCCCTATCATGGTAAGACTTCATCATGTTAACATGGTACAGTCTGTGCCCCTGCCTCCTGCCTAGCAGTTCTACCACATAGTTAACATCACTGACCATGTTCTTCGTGTTTCACTGTTGCAGTCATTACATTTGGGTAATCTGCTGGCAGGTTGCCCTCAGTCAGCCTGAATATCAAAGTCTTGGGTCCTGCATCGGTTGCTGTCTCCTCTTCCATGATGTCAGGTCGTCAGGGGTGTGAAACAAGCAGCCAACGCCATTTTCTTCAGTCTTTCTTGCCACATGGTGCCCGAAGCAGAAGCAGTTCGCAAGTGCCGGTCGGCCGACTCCTGAAATTTTCGAATTCGAGTTTCAGAACCAAAGTCTTCAATTAAAGTTAAGTACCCAGTTGGGAAGACTTTTTCTTGCTACATACCAATGTCAGTAAAAGTTAATAATTGCATTACTTGTGGGAAGCAAATACCTCATAAGGATTTTCATTTGTACTGTATTCCTTGCCTAGGCCCAGATCATAATGTGCCTTGCTGTCAGTTTTGTGCTAGATTTAACCAATGCACTATTAAGCATCAGTATATATTTGCTTCAAAATATTTTGGAAACCGATTTAACTACCCTGAGATGTCGTCGGATAGCAATCTGACTACAGGAGATCACAAAAAAATGCAAATAAAAGGACAGAGACAGATCATCGAGGTCCAAAACCGACGACTAAGCTCCTCCTAAGCCATTCGCTGGTTGGCTGGTACTCAGTGAGGCGCTTTCGCAGCCCCTGATACTCGCTACTTTCAAGTCGCAGGCCGCTACAGAGACCCATGTGGAGTCCAGCATGCTGTGAGATTCTCAAAGTATTGTACCCGCGGATGTCTCTCTCTCTCTCGGATGGGTCCAGAGCTGCTGAGCAGGCACCGGCTTCTGAGGGTGTCTTCAGGCCTCAGCATTTCTATATAAAACTGACGCCAGCTTCAAAAACAAAGACAAAAGCAACTTCTAAGGCTAAAAAAAACGATGCATGAGCCACGTGCTCAGGCCTCTATGCCCAAAAAGCAGATGATCAAAATGGCTGAAGACTTAATTACCTTAATCAGGGGTTCCCAACCCCCCCCCCCCCAGCCGATAAGAGGCCTAGGCAAGACACTGACTATGAATCTTCAGATCAGGTTTTTATTTCTTTTGATTAGGAATTTTTTATACCACCCTATGAGGATTCAGACGCAGAGGAATCCATCCCATCTGCATCTCCTCCTGAAGATTATTCCTTTGGAGAAACCTTGCATACTTTGAGGGAACATTTTCATTGGGAGAGTCAAGATTTCTCAGAATCAAAAAAGAGGCTTAGGGATTTCCTTCTCCCTCAGCACAGGCCTTTGGCCATACCTCCTGTATTAGACATTGTTGATGATGTGTTCTCGGAATCAAGCATGACTCCAGATTCCTTATCTCCGGCTCCTAGCAAGCCAGACAGATATTACAGGGTTCCTGACTCGCACAAATTTTTATTCAAAAACCCTGCTGCCGACCCTGAAAATATCTCACAGGGTCCCAAAGGTGTAAAGGCCTCAACAGCTAAAAATCCTACCCCCTCTGATAGACATTTCAGGGCACTGGATAGATGGGGAAAGAAGGTTTATACATCTGCAACCTTGGCAATTAGGGCCTTAAACTGCCAGTTTCATATGCTTAAATATCAACAGCATGTCATGAGATTATTGAAACAGAAAATGATGTTGATTTCTGAATGTGTGGAAAATAAAGAATTACAGGAATTATTGCATGCAGCAGAACAGGTTGGAAGGCATACTTTGCAATGTGGTTTTGATTCCTTGGAGGCCTCCTGCAGGGCCGCAGTTACTGGATCTGTGATTAGAAAGCATGCCTGGCTCAAGGAGCAAAATTTGCCGGATCATGTTAAAGCTAAATTGTTGGATGCACCTTTACAGCATGATACTCCGTTTGGTAATAAGGCAGAAGAGGTTTTAAAGAAAATGGAAGACAAACTAAATCAATGCAAACTGTAAAAGACGTTTTACAAGTGCAGCCACCAAGATTCAGTAGACACTGGCCTACAAAAAATTGGTCCTTTCCTGTGTCCGACAGAGCTTCACGGGGCAAATCCAGGGGCTCTAAGGACTCTAGATACCAATCAGAGGATTCTTGCAGGTCAAAGCAATGGGGTGCCCCTACATCCAAATCTGGAGGAAATAAAGCACAACCCTACAGTAAACCGTGTTAATGACTTCCTTCTGCCATCACCGAGCACTTATCTTTTGGCAGCGCCCTTAGGGGGAAAACTAGCACGTCATGCTCAAAATTGGCAGTTAATAACCCAGGACTAGTGGTTATTAAACATAGTACCCCAGGGGTACAGATTTCATTTCTGTACCTTGCCAATTCCAAACGGTTGGCCAGATCTGCCACAAAATCAATGGGCAGAGGCACAGAAACAAGTTACATCCCTCATGGATATGGGGGCTATTCAGCCAGTACCAGAACAGGAAAAAGAACAAGGGTTTTACTCAAGACTGTTCTTGGTACCCAGAAAAGACAATGTCTGGCACCCAATACTGAATGATTTATCGATTTTGAACACATTCTTGGACATACCAAAATTCAAAATGCTAACTTTGCAGCAGCTTCTGCCCATGCTGGGCAAGAATGCTTGGCTAGTGACACTAGACTTAAAAGAGGCATACCTGCATATCCCAATAAGGGAATCGTGCAGAAGATACCTCCGCTTCAAGGCTGGTTTTGTGCATTACCAATTCTCTGCACTGCCCTTTGGCTTATCTACTGAGCCCAGGGTCTTTACAAAGTGCCTGGCACCAGTAATTGCATTTTGCAGACAAAGAAGTATGCAAATCTATCCTTACTTGGACGACTGTCTCATTCAAGCAGGAAACAAGGACATTCGTCTTCAACATCTGGCATTTGTGAAAACATTTCTAACATGCCTAGGGTACACAGTAAACAAAAAGAAATCACAACTGGTACCCTCTCAAAAGATTACATTCCTGGGTGCAAGCTTGAATACAACTGCCCAGATGGCTTACCTTACGCCAGACAAACAAAGGCAACTGGCTATTTACTTCAAACAGATGGCAACAAAAACCCAGTTATCTGCAAGACAAATTCTGCAGGCTTTGGGGTTCATGGCATCCTGCATTCTACTGATTCCATATGCAAGACTGCATATGAGGAAACTACAGTGGTACCTAAAAAGTTTATGGAGTCAACATTGTCGCAGTCTGGAAACAATGATTCCTCTCATTCCCTGCCTACAACAGGAGTTTCTTTGGTGGGCAGAGACATGTCACCAGAACATGGGACGGTCTTTCACTCTACCCCCTGCCAACCAAACCCTAACTACAGACGCATCAGACTATGCCTGGGGGGCCCACCTGGCGGGGAGATGCATTCAGGGCATATGGAGCCCAAAACAAATGCATCTGCATATCAACCAGAAAGAGATGTTATCTGCTCAGAATGCCCCGACAACCTTCAAAGAATTACTTCATCCAGGACAACTACTGATAGACGCACAACACCATGGTTATGTGGTACATAAGCAGGGGGGCACACATTCCTACCCCCTTTGCAGACTAGTTATGGCATTGTGGGACACAGCCTTGACTTACCAAGTACATCTTCAAGCTCAATTCCTGCCAGGAAAACGAAATACTCTGGCAGACGACCTAAGCAGAAACCTTATGAAGTCTTCAGCAAGATAAAGAAATGGGGGAGCCTGGACATAGATCTATTTGCCTCTCCCAGAATTATCAACTGGACAAATTCTGCACAAGGACTTATCACAGGCAAGCATGAAAAGTGGATGCTCTATCCTTCATTTGGAAAAACCTATTAGTCTACGCCTTTCCTCCTCTGTCTCTTTTTCCCAAGGTCCTACTAAAGGTCAGACAGGAAAAAACAAAAATGATTCTAATTACCCTGGACTAGCCTTGCCAGCACTGGTACCCAATCCTAAAGAATATGTCTCAACTCCCTCCTTGGTACTGGCCTCAAATACCTCATCTACTGTCTCAGCAGAACAATCAAATCCTGAACAATCGGCTCCAAACTCTGAACCTAGCAGCATGGCTGATCATGTAGTTATTCAAACAACACCTCTCAGTAAATCTGTGATGGATGTCATTTTGGAAACCAGAAGGCCTAGTACTAGAAAATCTTATGCTGATAAATGGTAGAGATTCTGTGCTTGGAACCAAGCATAAGGAACTGACACAGCAAAGCCAAATATCCCTCAGATTTTACAATACTTGACTGAGATGCTTGACAAGGGCCTATCTTTTTCATCAATAAAAATCCATGCCTCTGCCATCTCGGCTCATTACAACACAGAGCCACCAGTTTTTTCTCATCCTTTGCTAAAACAGTATCTTAGAGGGGCCAAAAATTTAAGGCCTCCCATAAGATCACCAATTCCTGCATGGGACCTCAATTTTGTGTTGGAAAAGCTCACCCTGCCTCCATTTGAACCAGCTGCTACTGCAGATATAAAGTTTTTATCCTGGAAAACAGCTTTACTTCTGGCAATCACTTCAGCAAGAAGGGTTTCAGAACTACAGGCCCTCATGGGTGTGGAGCCTTTTATTATATTTTACCCAGACAGAGTGTCCCTCAGGACCAATCCTTCCTTTATGCCTAAGGTGGTTTCCAGTGTGGCTCTTAACCAAACTATTCACCTGCCAACTTTTTACCCAAATCCACAGAACAAGGGGGAGCGGATTCTGCATTCCTTGGACGTACACAGACAACTAAGATTCCACTTAAACAGGACCAAATCTCTAAGAAAGTCTGAGCAGCTACTGGTGGCATTTGCTGCAGGATCAGAGGGAAAGGCTATTTCAAAGCAGACTATTTCAAAGTGGATAAGCCACTGCATTCGTTTTTGCTATTTGCATCATGGTAAACCGGTGCCCAAGGGCATTACGTCACATTCCACCAAGGCTGCATCTACATCAGCAGCTTTTCTCAGAGGGGTGCCAACCAAAGACATTCTAGAAGCTGCTACTTGGAGTTCTGTTCATACTTTTACAAAGCATTATCATTTGCCTCTCTTCTCTAAGTCCAGGGCAGGCTTTGCCACTGCAGTGCTGCAGGGCCTTATAGCTGCTCCTAATGCTATTTAGTTCCAGCCTCCCATCCATAGCTTTGGGATTCTATCCAAATGTAAGGACTGCAACAGTGAAACACTAAGAACACAGTACAGTTGTATACACTTACCGTAAATGTAGATGTTCGTGTGTATTCACTGTTGCATTCCGAGTTACCCACCCGCCATCTCCCTTTATTCTACAGCTTTTCCTTCCTTCACTATATTCTACAGCCTTTGTGGTGCATTTGCTTTTAGATGAAGGTAAAGTTTATAGTTTTATATATATATATATATATATATATATATATATATATATATATATATATATATATATATGTGTGTGTATATATATATATATATATATATATATATATATATATTTTTTTTTTTTTTTTTCTCCCCATTTGGGGGGCACCTGACATCTGGGGCAAGAAAAACTAAAGAAAATGGCGTCGGCTGCCTGTTTTAAACCCCTGACGACCTGACGTCATGGAAGAGGAGATGGCAACTGACGCAGGACCCAAGACTTTTATATTCAGACCGACTGAGGGCAACCTGCCAGCAGATTACCCAAATGTAATGACTGCAACAGTGACTACACTCGAACATCTACATTTATGGTAAGTGTACACAACTGTACTTTCCTTACCACCTTGAAGGGTCCCTCCCAAGCTGCCTGCAGTTTATTCTATCTGACAGGAATGAGAACCATCACCCGCTGCCCCACAGCATACCCTCTGGCTTGAGCTTTCCTGTCGTACCACACCTTTTTCTGTTGATGGGCTCCTGCCATTCTCCTGGGCCAAGCCCATGAGCTCCCTAAGCCTTGTCCTGAGGTTTAGGACTTATGCCACAACAGACCCCTTGTGAGATTCACACTCACCCTTGCATTCATCACAAATCAGATTTTGATGTCCCCCTCACCCTGTGCCCATACAGCAACTCAAAGGTTGAAAAATCTGTGGATTCCTGGTGTATCTCTCTGTAAGAAAACAACAGATGGGACAAATATTTGTCCCACTTTCCCTTAAACTGGTCTACAGATGCCCATAGCATGGTCTTTAGTGTAGAATTTAACCTCTCCACAAGACCATTAGTCTGGGTGTGGCAGGCGGTGGTCTTTACGTGCTTCACCTCACAGCACTCCCACAGACAAGCCAGCAGGTTTGACATGAAATTGGCACCTCTGTCAGTCAGTATTTCATATGGAAAACCTACCGTGCTGAAAATCTCTAGCAAAGCATTTGCCACCTTCTTTGCCTCAATGGAGGACAGAGCCACCGCCTCACAGTATTTAGTATAATCCTACTACCACTAGGATATACTTCTTCCCTGTGGAACTGGGGGTACTTAGAAGCCCCGTAGTATCCATAGCTGCCCTCTGAAATGGCTCCTCTATCACAGGCAAAGTTATCAAAGGAGCTTTGACCTTGTCTCCTGTCTTACCTAATTTTTGGCACTGCTCACAGGTCCTGCAAGTACCCTATTACATCACTGGCAATCCCAGGAAAATAAAAGTTCTTCTTAATACGTCTCTTGGTATGCTTTATGCCCATATGACCTGCGAAGGGAATGTCATGGGCTGTGGCTAGAAGTGCCAGATGGTAGGCTCTGGGCACTACCAACTGCTTTATTACCTCACCTTCTGGCCCCTCTGGGGGTCCACTCTCTATCCAGTAACCTTTTGTTCCAGTGTACAGAATCCCCTTTTCTTGATAATCGGGTGCCTCCCTAGCTAACTCCCTCAAGTCTTGTAATGTAGAGTCTGAGAGCTGATCCTTTCTCCACTCTTTGTAACCCTTCCCAGCTCCCTATCCACAGTAGGTGTGGTCTCTTCTGACAGTGGTGCCTCACTGTCAGCCTGGATACTACTACTCAAATCTTTTCTTGCAGTCATTCTGTCCAAGGGAACATCAGTACCCACCAGCAGCTGTGGCTCACCTTCAGTCTCACTGCTACAGCATAGCAGTGAGACTGAAGAAGTGAGACTGCTACAGCATAGCTCCATCGCTGAAGTAACCACATCACCAGTCCTGGCTTCAGGTGTAGGGTCTGTCTGGATCTCCCCAGGCTACCAGACCGATGTTCTTGCTTCGAAGCCTGACTGCATGTCACTGCATGCACACAAGGTACTGGATTATTAAATTCATTCCCTATCAAGACATCTGCAGGAATATCCCCAAACACTCCTACTTGCTCGCTTCCTTTTCCACCCTGCCAGTCAAGGAGAACCCTGGCCAAAGGCATTTGGAATGGGATCCCTCCTAAAGTTTTGACTGGAGTGGACTGCCCAAGTGAGTACTGCTCCTCTTTAACCACTCCAAGCTTCACAATGGTTTATATCAGAGACTCTCTCTCTTGGCAGTGGCCTGTTTTCCATCTACCAAGATCAGATATAAACTCTGCTGGTAGTTTGGAACCCCTGTTGTCTCCAGACAACTTACTACTCTCATTCTGTTATTCCCACTTGCTGGCTCCCCCACCTTTTGTTCCCCACCTTGCCTCCATGGACATCTATATTCTACATGTCCCCACTGGTTAATTTAAAACATTTAACCCTTGATCCTGGCCATATAGCTTAACTAGTTGGTTCCCCTGTTACTGGTGCACTCTCTCTTGGGATGGTTTAGGCTGCCCACCATGGGTTCCCTTATATCCGTGTGCAGCACTGGGTATCCCTTTCCTGTGCAGTAATGCCCTGTTTGCTAGGTATAGGTCTACTTTTTTACCCAACTCATCTTCAGAGTTGCATTCCTTGTCTGCCAACCAGATTCTCATTTCCTCAGACAAAGTGATGAGGGCTTGTTCCCTCACCAAAATGTCTGCCAGCCCTTGAGATGTTATGACCTGGTACCAACTCGCTCACCTATGAAAATAAGAGATTAGTTCAGCAATATAACCATGTACACTTTCATCTGCCTTGCGTCTTTGCTCACAAAACTTTTTTCTGTAAGCTACAGGTGTTAACTTAAAACATTCCAATAGACAATTTTTTTTAACTGTATTATAATGTAAGCAGTGAGCATCAGACAATTTAGAAATGGCAGTACAGCTTTATCATGGAGTAAGGGGGTGAGGAACTGTACCCATAGCCCTCAGTCAGCATTATACTTTATTGCTTCTGGGGTACAGTTACTCCCTTGCCCCTTACCTCCATGACCCTGGCAAAGAGTCAGCATATACTTTTCATGTTGCCTCTGCCTCTCATTTTCTTCAGCTTCCAAGTGCCACAGTCTCTCTGCTGATTCTGCTTCCCAACAGTTTGGCCTCCAGCTCAAGTCTCTAACTCTTGAAGGATTTTTAAGATGTCTGAGGAAAATTTAAATTGTCCTGTTTCTGAGAGCTGCAACTTCCCATCACCAAACTAGTTATCCTCCTGGTTGCTGGTCTGTGCTGCAGTTGTGGTTAAGGCTGCAATCATTTCTCCTTTAGTTAGGTTGGCATGCCCAGTCCTTTGGCTTGGCACATCTCAGCCAACTGGTTCCTTGTCAACTTGTCATAATCCTCTGCTGACATCCTTGCTTGCTCTGCCTGACTATCTAAGCTAACAAAAAGTAAATAAATAAATGATATGAAACTGTGAAAGTCTACTTTGTGGCTGCATAAGAGTACAAACACCTTCTTTAGTGACCACTGCTTACAGGCTACAAGAACTCAGTATCCACACCGCCGCTCAACAATATGTGAGCATGTGATGATCCCACCACTGCCAGCCAATAAAAATGTAACACCCACCACTGCTGCCAGTATGTGATGGGCATCACTATGTGTTTTCCCCATGCTGGGCAAGTAATCAAGTAGCCTGAATCCTTACCACTGACACTAGAGAGGGATGTGCACTTGGAATACAAATGGATACTCTCAGTATTTCCAGATGCAGACCTCTCTGCATCAAGTACAGTCTCCCTTAAGAGTACACAGGGAGCACACTCAGCCCAGTGTCTGGATGCCTCTGTCTGTCTGCCTGCTGATCCCCAATAAGAATCCTCACTGGTACAGCTATAGGGTCAAGTCCTCAGCCGAGTGTCCAAGCCAAGTTTTTCAGCACCCTCTCTGTAAACCCAGTGCTTCATGTCCTTGCCCCAAGTAGCTGACACACACACTCTTTAACATGTAACTTTCACACACACACACACACACACACACACACACACACACACACACACACACAGACACACACCCCTGGGAAAGGCTGGCACAAGTTTACTTGCTATGCCCTCTTCTGCCCAGGCTGTAAGGTAGTTATCACTCCCACCAGACACTTCACAATTAGCTAACAAATGGTGTCCAATTATACTGTGTAATATTAATACTAATACAAATAGTAGAAGTTCACCAAGATGGCTAGACCTTCTGGAGTGGCCCACACAGTGTCACTATAAGTACTCTGAAAGGTTAATACTTTCTAAAAAGGACCAGCTACAATGAAAAGTTTAAATATATTTAATAATAAAATAAAAAGAAAATACAAAATTTACATCCACAGTAAACCACAGAGTTCAAATCACAGAAAATATTGAAAACAACATTGATGGACAGACTCACACAAATAAAGAAAAAACGATCCCTAAACTAAGCTTCACTAGAATTTTACTGTTCCCTAATAACTTACTTGGGCAAGGCAAGATGAAATACGTGAGGAGTCTTTCTAGTCTGGCCCCAAACAGAATACTCTTGGTTCTGCGATTACTCCCTGTAAAATGTAATATACACGATGACTTGCAGAATGACCTCATCTGGTCACCTGACTCTAGGTTCTCACAGTATCTCCTTTTGACATTTGAGACAGGACTTTAGCAGGCTGCTACAATACACATTTAGAGCTTTTATGGCAATGGGTAGGAGCCAGAGACATTTACAACACTTCCCGATTCTTTACAAAAGCTAACAGATAATGGCTGCTCCCAGACCTATATCTCCGGTCCTACTCAGTATTGTGGGGTGCCATTATGATTTAACATCTCATTTAAATTTCCCTTATTTTTCTTAAAATACGCCAACTGGTTAACCATTGCTGTGGCTGTGTCCTCTACATGCACATTTCTCTTCATTTAAGCAGGGTGCACTGTTGATAAATTTTAGCACAATTAACACAAGCAGAGCTCACAAATACATTTTCAGCACAAGCATCTGTACAAATCAGCTTGATGTACAAATGACATACAATTATTTACAAAATTCCAACTAGCTGTGCTGGCACAAGTCTTACATCCACTGCCCTACTTCTGCTTGGCATGGCTGGCAGTACCTCCTATTGTCACAGCCCTCCACAGCTTCTTTACTACCAGTCAGACAGCAACTTATTTTTTTTCATTTGACATCGTTCATAAAGATATTCTTCCTCCTTGGGATTTGAACATTTTCTTAAAAAAAATTCATGCAAGCACAATTCAAACAATCAGCAACAGTACCCCTGAATTTGCGAGCATTGATAACAACCAGAAGATTTTATGGATTACAGATGCTTTTGGGCAGAGAGCCATTCCTGGTTTTTACAAGGATAAGGACAGCCTATGTACAAACCTTTCCTTTATGCCAAAGATAGTAACAGAAGTCTGATTCAGCCTCTGCTGTTTGGGATATACTTCTCAGATGTGCAGGCCAAATCTAGTGGGCTATGGCTGACCAAGTTTGCAGGTGACTGCAAGCTGGGTGCTGTCATCAATTCCCTTAGTGATGTGGACATCCTCCAAGAGGATCTCACCCAAACAAATGACTGGTGCCAGAAACATGGCCTCAAACTGAATGCCAAAAAATGCATCATCATCCCTTTTGGGGAGAATGACGTCCCCACAAATTATCACATTGATATTAAGGCACTAAGCACACAATCAGTTGTGAGGGACTTGGGAACCCAGGTTAATAGCAGACTGATTTTTGACCACCATATTGCCTCCGTTGTATGGAAAAATTTCTACATGGCCCACCTCATTAGTAAGGGTATCTCATCCAGGGACAAGATGGTCATAACATCCCTGTATTCTTCACATATAAGACAGATTATTGAATACAATGCCCCTTTCGGCATGTACCTTGCAAAGCACATGCAGCAGCTGGAGAGACCACAGGGATTCCTCACCCGGAGAATCCGGGGCCTCAATCATCTACCCTACACAGATAGGCCAAAATCCCTGTCTCTCTTCAGTCTCGTACAGACTCCTCAGAGGTGACCTCTGTCTGGCATACAAAGCAATCTCAGACCCCGCCATGATGGGACTGCTGCATATCCACAAGTCAAGCTCCACTCGAGTAACCCGCACATGAGATCTCAACTGGGTCTGTGACATCAATAGGACTTGTTGGCGGGACAGATTTGTATCCCAGAGACTCCCCTTTTGTGGAATAGACTCCCTCTCCACGTAAAGCAGAGTGCCTCATTAAACCTTTTTAAGTGCAACTTGGATAACTGGATGGGGAACAGAAAATACACCCCTGGGATTCCACCTGTGTCCTTGCTGGACAGTGGCATAGGGTGCTGACTTGTTGGAACATGGGCTAAATTCTTGGCTAGGCTTGTAAGGGCCTCAGGGTCAGCAGCCTAGTAACTTCCTATAAGTCCTTCCTAACCCACAAAGCAAAGGGGAAAGAGATGCAGTTATTGCAGAACTAAGAATACAAGAGGCTCAGACTAACTCTTTCTAAAGTTTTCAATTAAAAGAGAATGTAAACAATTTTCCAAGCAGATCATCTTGGCTGAAACAATGTGCTTCATTTTCCTATGTAACTCCCAGCAAAAACACAAACAAAAAACTGGAACGGGAAGCAGTGTAACATGACAGGAGGCGTAGCAACCACTACTGTATGTCTAACATGTACCAGTATGCAAGCCGTACTAGAGAAAGCAAATTGATCCTATTTCAGCACCTTTATAGAATATTACAAACTGAAAGTTTCCTCCATAGCAAGATTCTACAGGGTATCCTGCAACATCCAGCAGCAAACTAACCACTATTCAATCTGAATGAACTCTGGGAATATTCTCACTACTTAGCATTACAGCAATATTGATTCACCAAATGAATACAGTGCAGTTGTATAAGAAGCTTACCATAACAGTAAATGTTATAAAAGGATCACTATAGTAATCATTTGTCCCTTCTGCCACTCCCCTTTTTTTTTTTTCTTTGAGCATCCTTAAGTCAGTGTGGGTTTCATTCCCCCCATCAAATATCCACATCTGCCCTTATCACAGGGTATTTAGCCTCCTCAGTGTCTGTCTTCCTTCTGTGGTATTAACACCCAAGAGGTGGCTTGTAGTTGGTCCTGCTAGTGGATAAGACTAGGCCAAGAGACCAGACAGGAAACTCCTGCTGTCTACTTCATTGGCAGGAAAGAACCAAAGATGGTGTGGACGGACCTCTGCTTTATTCTGAGAACAGGGAGGTATCCACCTAGAGGGTGGGGAATAATATGCACTGAAAGTTGTACCTTCTGCAGCACAAGTCCCAGTAGGTAGCATTACTGGAAAAGTGATCCTAGCAGAATATCTACTATCCTAAATCCCTTAGTTGTACTGTCCTGTTTGTAATAAAACAGTTTTGAAATAGAGTATACAATATGTAAACAGTTGTTAACTGATTGTTGTGATTGTGTTGAATGGTGTGATTATAATAATTGTCAGACTTTCAGTAAAAATAGAGTTTTGAAAAAGTACCAGATTTGAACCACTTGTCATAACACTATCATTCACTTGTCATTGGTACTGATTTTAGATGCTGCAGATCCTCTCTCCTAAACAGAAAGTGTCCAGGTTTGTTCTCCATACAGTCTGATTTAATAGGGAGCTATGAGAACAAGGGGTATTACCTTTGTCAAAGGAAAAATATACTTTAAAAATGATCAAAACATGGTAGGTTCAGGTTAAGGCACTTTAATCTTGCAGCAAGGAGACAGAAATGTGCTAATACAGAGTTTGTCTAACTAGAAACAGGAAATACTTTCACTTTTATACACTTTCTAATAAGACATTGCCTACCAAGCTGACGTAACAAATCACAAGTCTTTTCATCATCATTTATTAACAATTAGTCTCATGAATTTCTGCTGATTTATCAATTTTTGTGAGAAACTTCCTAAGGAAAACAACGTGGCCTTGGTTACCACCGGTTAGATGCATGCAATGTTACCATTCAAGGTACTATGGTTAATTCAAGCACAAAGCTAGCAGTTCATTTCTCTAACAATCCTTTGTCTACACCATCTCTAAGCTTCTGCAGCTGTACATGTTCTCATACTTTGAACAGAGCTGATTGTTTAGAATCATTACATTTACAGGATATAGCATTGTTCATTCATTCTCTCCTGACCTAGCAGATAAGCACCTGCTTCTCAAGTACATTTCCAAAAGGCATAAACATGAATATTGCTGTGCTAGCAATTACTAGGTCAGAGGGCATCTTGCAAGTTTCAGAAAGCACACTGCAGTTTCAAAAAGCATCTTTTCAGTCTCATATGAAACTCAATTTATATATAAAACAGTGCATATAAAATAGAATGAAAAACATGTTAACTCATTTAGCTTCTAATTAGCATTAAGCATACACACATTAATACATATTTTTCTGACATTTCCCCCCTGTTAATACTTTTTAATTCTATTTTCAAAAAGAATAAACAGTTTGCTTCTTTCCCTAACCTCTTCCATTCAGGATTTGAAGTTAAGAAAGTCATTCAGTTTAAACTTTATGAAAGTGTTTTACATTCTAGCAGCTCTTCAAATTCAGTACTCTGATACATAGTCTCAGAAACTGATATATCTATAAATTCTTTGATTAATTTCTTCATGCAGGGGATTCCACAACAAACACAAACTCCTATTAGGAGTAATCTCACACCAATGGCAATCAAGATGTTCATTAGGATGGAACCCCACCCCCTGAACAAATTCTGGAAAAAGTCCGTCAGTGGGTTTGGGCCTGGTTTGGTCATGGCCGACACTTGCTGAATCACCTCAAGGTGGTCATTAATTTCGTGCTGATGATCTGGTATAAATGCGCAGCATTCTTCTTTGATTAAAGCGCTCGTTCCACCCCTCGCCGCTAGGGTGAAGTCAAGAGACATTCGGTTCTGGAGCACTACAGTTCTCATAACATTCAGTTCATCAGTTATCAGTTCAAGAGCAGAGAAAGTTGCATTACTCATCACTTCGAGAAGTTTAGACAGTTTTTGCAGCTCCCAAATCGATTTAACTGCGTCATATGCAGGTAATATGCCTGCCCACGATATGACAGCGTCACTCAAGTCCATGTGTGTAAGTTTGGTACCCACAGTATGATGGTCTTTCCAGCCCGCCTCAATCTGTCCCATTGGATTCTCAAGCTTTTTAACAGTCTTCTTGGTCACATCTCGGGTATTTTGAATATTTCCCTGAGGCAAGACTGCAGTGTGTTGTATGGCCGGGACCAGGTTCCCCAAAAAACAACTGCCGGACCAATTCTCAGGTAACCATTTATATGCTTTTTTACCACACACAAAATAACAATCCTCCACTTTAGTAGTTACTTTATGAAATGACTGCCCTGCATGAAACATTTTCCTATCTATTATAGAGAACTGTTTAAAAAGTACAGGATTATGTTGCACTTGGTCAAGAGTCTTATGCATGGATTTAAGAAATGAGTCATAATCTGAACTACAAGTTCCACCCAGATTGTTTGCTTTGGTATAACATTTATATTGTACAGTCACATTACACTTGCTCCAACCCACTTGTATTGTGTCGTTCTTGTAGAAACATACAATTCCCTTTTGTGTCACAGGCAAATACAGTGCTACCTTATCATATGCTTTAAATAGATACTGTGTCAAAAACCAGATTTTCCAAGGTCTCATTGACCCCTAGGGGGATAGCAGTCATTAATAACCCCCCGTATGCTGTTGGTATGGCTGTGCAGATCCAGCAGTTCGAAATATTAAAAGTCTCAGCATACACACGTGTAATTGCCTGATAAGTATTAAAGTTTGGGTGCCAGTCTATGTTTGGTTCATCTCGTTTAATCAGTTCAACTTTTGTGGCAGGAAAAAGGAAAGGCCACAACAAAAAGAACAATGTTATTAGCATAGCTATAAAAATAATCATGCAAGTTTTCTGAGGTTGTTCAGTGTCTCTATTCGCTCTATACCTGGTCATTTTGTTCTCGTTGTACAACAGTAACAAGGTTTTTGTCCAGTTCAAAGTTCTTAACCAGTTTACAGTGTGTCAAATGAATCCAGGATGCTCGCTCCGCGATCTTGACTGCAGTGGGTGTCGACAGTAGTACCTGGTATGGCCTTCCCACTTCGGAGAACTCCAATTGTTTCTCTTCACTATCTTCACCCAGACCCAGGTGCCTGGGGCTACTGCTGCTTCCAATTTCGTTTGCTCTTTATCTGAAACAGAATTTAACTGCAAAAGTTTGTTATTCAAAAATCGCCTCATATACCCTGCAAGTGAACTGTCAGCCTCCTGCTCTGCAGACATGAGAGGTTTCCATTGAGGTGTATAATATGCTCTCCCAAACAAAACTTCAAAAGGAGTCATTCCTTTTGCATTTGGAACAGTTCTCGTGCTTAACAGTGCTAGAGGTAAACAGTGCACCCAGTTCTTTTGTGTCTCACTAATCAATTTCCTAAGTTTACTCTTCAATACCCCATTATGCCTCTCTACTAATCCTGCAGATTGGGGGTGGTATGCACAGTGGTTTTTCAACGATATCCCGAAATAGCGACTAAGTTGTTGTATTGTTTGGTTTACAAAATGTGTGCCATTGTCACTATAAATCTTTTCCGGTATGCCAAATCTAGGTATAATTTCTTTAATAAGGACCTTTGCAACAGTAGCTGCATCTGGATTTTTAGTTGGAAAAGCTTCCACCCATTTGGAAAACATATCTATAATGACAAGGCAGTACTTCTTATTTTCGCATTTGTTCAGTTCTATAAAATCCATACAAATAGTATGAAACGGATACGGTGGTATAGGGAAACTCCCTTGCTTAGGTTTCAATGCCCCTTGTGCATGATGCTTGTTACAAACATGGCATGCTGCAGAAAAATTTTTTGTGTAATTAGTAAATCCATACGTCGTGAACACTCGATTCACTAACTGTACCATCCCCCCTGTTGAGACATGGCTCTGCCCATGGCTCAACAAAGCTGCATATCTAAACAAGTTAGATGGTAGAATTGGTTTCTTCTCTTTGGAGATGTACAGTCCCTTCTCAAGGATTGCTCCTCGTTTTATCCACTTTTGTTTTTCTACATTTGTAGTAAGTGTCTGCATTGTTTTTAACATTTCTAAATCTAAAATCTCAGAAGGTTGTAATTCCTCGGTCAAAAGAAAAACTTCTGAAGCTGCCTGTTTTGCAGCTGTATCAGCCCTCGCATTACCTTTTGAAATTCTATCCTGTTGCTTGGTATGAACTACGCATTTGCAAATAGCTACTTTCTGAGGTAACTGAATAGAGTCTAACAAATCTAAAATAAATTGCACATGGTTAATTGGTTTACCAGTAGATGTTATCATTCCTCTATTTTTCCACTGTTGCGCAAAAACATGTACAGTAGAAAAAGCATACTGACTGTCAGTAAAAATATTCACTTTCTTGCCTTTTGCTAAGGCACATGCCCTCGTTAGAGCAATCAATTCTGCTGCTTGTGCAGATAAGTTGTGTGGTAAAGACTTCGCTTCTAAAATCTCGGTATCAGAAACTACTGCATACCCCACTAGGTTCTGTCCTGTAGGACCCCTCCTGCACGAGCCGTCCACATAGTATGTCACCTCGGCATCATCCAAGGGAACATCTGTAAGGTCTTTTCTAGGTAGTGTCTTTTGCTCAATCTCCTGCAGGCAGCAGTGTGGTTTGCCATCTGCAGGGGTTGGGAGCAAGGTTGACGGATTCAAAGTTGTGCATCGTTCAATTGTCATATGAGGTTGGCTCAACAGTATAGTCATACAGGAAAGATGTCTAGCAGGAGAAAGATATGCTACTTTTTCTTGCAGTAAAATAATCGCGACTGCATGAGGCACTCTCAATGTAAGAGGGTGGAACAATACTACTGAGGCTGAAGCCTGCACTGCCATTGCAGCTGCAACTACTGCTTGTACACAGTGGGGCAAGGATCGCGCCACTGGGTCTAATTGTGATGAATAGTAAGCTATGGGGCGTTGTTTGTCCCTATGCTGTTGTGTTAACACTGATGTCCTATAACCTTGCTTACAGTCTACAGTTTGGAAAAATCGCTTATGATAGTTTGGTAATCCTAAAACTAAGGAAGATGCTATCAGTTGTTTCAGTTTGCAGAAAGCTGATTCTGCTTCTGGTGTCCACTGTAATAAATCCTGTGCTGCCATCGGCTTTTTGAATATCAAATTAGTCAGCGGAGCAGATTCCAAAGCATAATTTGGTATCCAACTCCGACAAAAGTTAGTAGTTCCCAGGAAGGACATCATTTCCTTCTTGGTAGTTGGTCTAGGTGCTTGTAATATTGCCGTTTTTCTGTCTTCATCTAATATTCTGCCTTCTTTGGATATTACATATCCCAGGTATTTAACCTGTTTTCTCCAAAGTTGCAGTTTGTTCTTATTTACCTTGTGTCCTTGAGTAGCTAAAAATTGTAATAATGCTATGGTATCTTCTCTGCATTCTTGCTGGGTGGGGGCTGCCAGCAGAATGTCGTCTACGTAAAGTAAAATCTGACTACCTTTCGGTGGGATAAATCCCGCCAGGTTACTTGCCATTTCTTGTGCAAATATCTTTGGACTTTCACAATATCCCTGTGGTAATCTCGTATATGTATACCGTTTCCCCTGAAATGTAAATGCAAACCAATGTTGGCTGTCTGGGTGTATCGGTATTGAGAAAAATGCATTGCTAATATCTACCACAGAAAAATACTTCTGTTGAGGTTTTAAATCATTCAACAAGGTGTGTGGATCTGGCACCGTTGGTGCCCTGGGTATAACTGCGTCATTCACAGCTTGTAGATCTTGGACCATACGCCATTCCCCGTTTGCTTTCCTAACAGGAAATAAGGGTGTATTACATGGTGAATCGGGAGATTCTATTAAGACTCCTTCCTTAAGTAAGGCTGCTATTATAGGTTTGATCCCTATCTCTGCATCCTTTCTCAAGGGATACTGTCTTTTCTGAGGTCTAAATGCTGATTTTGGTGTAATAGTAACTGGTCCTGCTGTACGAATAAGTCCTACATCTGATTTCCCTGTTGACCAGAGAGTCTCTGGTATGTCTCGTAAGGCTTTTTCCTCTTCCTCCAGTAAGAGTAATACTCAGCTATCCTCACTTGCCTGTGAGTGCACAGCTGGGTGTGTCTGTGTTATCCAATTCATTTTCTGCTTTTATACTCCTTGTTCAGAGAGTTCTAACTCTGTCTGTTTTTCCCACCTTGTGACTTTTTCTCCTAAGTCTGCCCACTTCAAATTTCTATTTTTAGTTAAGCTTACATGTGGCAATCGATTAGATTTGTAAAGTGCTAAAAATTCCTGGGGCAATGAACAGCTTATTACACTGTTTCCTTCTGTGTCCCAGTACAAATTTCGTAATACTAGCCTATTAGCATGGTTTTTAAACAACTTTTGCTCATATTCTTTATCAGGTCCTGGTCTATTACAGTAATATAGAGTACAATGCAACAAATGATGTTTGTCAGTGTCAAGGGAGGGGGATTTGCTGATGGCTACGTTCATCAGTTCTTCGGTTACTGCCCCTGGACCAGTCGTAACTAAGTCCTGGCTGTACCAATAATATGTTTCACCCTCCGGTCGCACTACAAAAGTATCCATTTATCGCTGTGCTTCCATACCCTGCGTAGTTGGAACTATGGCTATGCCAAATATCTGCATCAAGTCTCTGCCCAAGAAATTCACTGGGCATTTTGCAGAAACAACAGTTTTGCTTTTCTGGGTCATTCCTGAAATGGGGTCAGTTATTGCTATGTCATGGGAGAGTGGCTCCCGATACAGCTGTCCATTAGCTGCTTTCACTAGTATGTAATCTAGTGATTCTGAATCTTCTGGTAGTTTGGAAGGATGTATCAGGGTCTGTGAAGCCCCTGAGTCACACAAAAATTTGACTTCCCTTCCCTCTACCAGAAGCGTAACTTCCGGTTTTGTGTCTGCTAAGTAGAGCTCTAGGCTCAATAATGCTAAGTCCAAAATTTAATTTTCTTCGTCATCTATGAATTCATGTACATCCTCTATCCCTTCTGTCACATCCTCTACCCTTGCTACCACATTTGCATTTGTCTTTTCCTGTTTATTCTCATCCAATGATTCCTGACTATCATATAGTCATTCCTCACCCTCCTTATCTTCCGTAGTTACCTTCTTATTTAGCCTGCAATCCCTTGCCAAATGTCCCTTTTTCCCCGCATTTAAAACATTCACCCCTTTTCTTTCTTTCTTCAAAATCTTCTGATCGTTTATCAGATTGTTTGTTTCCCTGGGCATTTTTCTTACCCTTCTTCCCGGTTTGTACTACGAAGACTTCTGACCCATCTTGTACTGCAAATACTTGAGCTTTCTTTTTCTTTTTGCTATTAAAATGCCTTTCGGCATGTCTTGCATATTCAAGTAATGACTGTAATCTACTTGTACGATGATCTACCATGTGCTTTGTAATAAAGCTGCTAATGGGAGTAATACTGCCTTTTAAGAATGCATTCTTTAGCTGTTGCTCCTATGGGGAATCATGTGTTTGATCTTCAGGTACTTGCATTCCGCAATGGTTATTAAAACATTCTAATAATCTAGCATAATATCTTTCAACAGTTTCACCTTCTTGTTGTATGCACTGATTAATGCAAGTCCAATCAGCCCTAGGCTTCCATTTTTCAGAGATTCGGTCTGTCAGACCTTTCACTCTGTTGTCCAGTTCTGAATTACTATGTGGGAGTGGTCTAAGCTCTGCGTCACGGGGATTCCAGTTGCCACTGATCATGTGCCAATCTGGACCTACAATTTGCCTAACTACTTTTTCTACTTCTTCTCCATTCAAATGGTAACTTAACCTCATGCCCTGTAAGTCTTCTAAGAATTTTCTAAAATTAACTTTCGGATGGGGAATTCCCTCTGTGGCTTTTCGGATATCTTCCGGTGTCCACGGTCTATAAACTAGAAGAGTCTGATCTTGTCCTGCCTGTCCTGCCTGTGGATTTGGTAATTCTATGAGTGGACATATTTCTTCCTCACTCATAGCTTGTGAATTTCTATTCATTTCATAATTCAATATCCCCTCTCAAGTTACGTGTTCGAGACCTAGTCTCGATAGGATCCCTGACAAACTGTTTCGATTTTGCAGGAACAGCTGGGTATAGTGGACGTGGATCAGCTTGTCCACTAGCTTCATATTCTGGTAAGGGAAGCGGAGGGGGTGGAGGAGGGGCTGTTGCTTTTACCAAGTTATTATCTTCTTTGTCTAAGAACATTGCTTTTGAATTTTTAATCTTTTGTTCCCTACGATTTGCTTCCTCAAGCCACCTGTGTGCCTGAGGGACTCCTAATTGCCGTTGCTTTTTCAGCTGACCTTTCGTGTCTGTTTTAAGTTGTCTGACAAGTTTAATAAGTGAAGATTTATCTAAATTACCATCAAATTTGTACTTGTCAACCCATTTTGTATAGTACTTAACATTATCGGCACGCTGTAATTGCATATATTTTGTGTCTTCGGTTAGGGGCGGGTCTCGGGAACTTTTTGTGCACTGATTTCCCATGTTGCCTTAGCTAAGCTAAAAATTGTTACGTAACCCTTCTTATCACGTGGTACCACGATTTTACATCTTTTCACAGTTTATCTAGAATAACTGTCTACCTATTCTGTTTCCCTGATCTATGACAAGACAGTAATCTTTTGTCCCTGATCTGCGCATGCAAATCTCCCTGACAAAACAGTTCTGTAACTAGTCCCTGATCTAAAACAGAAAAAAGGTAAATTCCTCCTTACCTGACCCTCCGTGAGTTGATCCACCGGATCGTTGACTCGTCCTCCAATCCCAGATCAGAAACAGTGGCTGGCCTCTTTCGAACGACAATTCAGTCGGAGGTCTTTCAAAACAGAAGAGCCGATGTGGCCGCTTCTCCGTACGGGTACATGCCACCGGGCCCAATTCTGACCTAGGCCTAGAGTGAGAGGTACTTTCTGGTCCGAAGGACCAAACTGTCAAAGGAAAAATATACTTTAAAAATGATCAAAACACGGTAGGTTTAGGTTAAGGCACTTTAATCTTGCAGCAAGGAGACAAAAACGTGCTAATACAGAGTTTGTCTAACTAGAAACAGGAAATACTTTCATTTTTATACACTTTCTAATAAGACATTGCCTACCAAGCTGACGTAACAAATCACAAGTCTTTTCATCATCATTTATTAACAATTAGTCTCATGAATTTCTGCTGATTTTATCAATTTTTGTGAGAAACTTCCTAAGGAAAACAACGTGGCCTTGGTTACCACCGGTTAGATACATGCAATGTTACCATTCAAGGTACTATGGTTAATTCAAGCACAAAGCTAGCAGTTCATTTCTCTAATAATCCTTTGTCTACATTATCTCTAAGCTTCTGCAGCTGTACATGTTCTCATACTTCGAACAGAGCTGATTGTTTAGAATCATTACATTTACAGGATATAGCATTGTTCATTCATTCTCTCCTGACCTAGCAGATAAGCACCTGCTTCTCAAGTACATTTCCAAAAGGCATAAACATGAATATTGCTGTGCTAGCAATTACTAGGTCAGAGGGCATCTTGCAAGTTTCAGAAAGCACACTGCAGTTTCAAAAAGCATCTTTTCAGTCTCATATGAAACTCAATTTATATATAAAACAGTGCATATAAAATAGAATTCAAAACTTGTTAACTCATTTAGCTTATAATTAGCATTAAGCATACACACATTAGTACATATTTTTCTGACAACCTTATACATTGTATGTGCACAGGTAACTGAGAATGTATGTGGAGAAGATTAAAACCAGATGAAAAACAAATTGTCTTAAAGGAGAGCAGTGACTGCCTTTATACACGCAAACACTTTCCAATATGAGTTTTGTTTAGTTTCATAGTTTAGTATTAGGCTATCTGCCCTGGGGCATTTATAAGCCTAGCCATAGTGATGTGGCTTTCGCCACCCCATGTAATGGTACAAAAGTGTACAGAATAGATTTAGAATACTGTGCCTCTGTCTAGTAGTGACACAGTGAAGACCCTTTTACATAATATAATTAGATTACTGTGCCTCTGTCTAGTAGTGACACAGAGATGACCCCTGGGGTAAACCTATGATCTCCCATCCACTCGTCAAGATTTCTCTTGAAGAGAGTCAGTGAGGGGCTCTGCCTAACATGAACTGGGATTCTGTTCCAGAGTATGGGAAGCCTCTGAGTTATGAATCTGTCCCTCCAGCATGTCCTGTTCATATTTGTGCTGAGGTTTAAATCTTTAGCTCTCGTGGTTCTGATGGATTTGGATTTTTTGAGGTGGAGCATGTCCATCAATTCCTGATTGGACATGGCCTTGTACGTCAGGCACAGATCACCTCTGAGTAGGCGGTAATGCTACTGAATAGAGCTGGAGTTTCTTTAGTCTGGCAGCATATGACATATGTTGGAGACCCTTGATCCTCTTGGTGAGGTACTTTTGGGGTCTCTCTAGCTGTTGCAAGTGCCGGGTGAGGTACATACCAAATGGGGCATTGTACTCCATCAAGGGCCTGATAAGGGAGGAGTATAGGGGTACAATGACCTCCTTTGATCTGGATGTGAAGCCCTTCATGATAAGGTGGGCAAGGTAGAAAGTCTTTCTAACCACTTTGGCAACGTGGGTGTCAAATGAGAGGTCGCTATCGACTTGGGTCCCCAGGTCTCTGATTACTTTTTCCATACTCAGTGGGTTACTGTCTATGTGATAATTTGTGGGTACTTTGTTTTTCCCAAAGGGGATGACTATACATTTTTTGGCATTTAGTTTAAGGCCATGATTCTGGCACCAGTTGTCCGTTTCAGTGAGGCCTTTCTGTAGGATGTATGTGTCAGCTGGTGTATCGACTATGGCGCCTAGTTTGCAGTCATCCGCGAACTTTGTCAGCCACAACCCTCCCATGTTTGCTTTCACATCTGAGAAATGAATGCCGAACAAGAGGGGTCCCAGGACAGAGTCCTGTTGGACACCACTTGTGACTGGCTTTGAGTTTGACATGGCTCCAGCGATTTTGACTTTATGGGTTCTATCCTTTAGCCAGTTTGCAACCCATCTTGTGACATATGGATTTACATTTAAGCTGTTGAGCTTGTTTATGATGCCAGAGTGGGGTATTGTGTCGAAAGCTTTAGCCAAGTCCAGGTAGGCTGTGCTTTGCCCTCGTCAATGGCTCTAGTGACTGTTTCGAAAAAGTCAACCAGGTTCAAAAGGCAGGATCTGACCTTTACAAAGCCGAACTGGGTGGGATCAAGTGTCTGTAAGTCCCCAATGTCTCTGTTTATGAGTTCCATAATGATTCTTTCCATAGCTTTGCAGACCAGGCTGGTTAAGCTTATGGGGCGGTAGTTACCAGGGTCTGTAGAGGTGCCTCCTTTGTGGAGTGGGACTACTGTTGCTGTACGCCAGTGTTCAGGTACATATCCTGTAGTAAGGCTAAGGTTAAATAGCATTTTTATGTGCGGGTTTAGCTCCTCTTGGAGTTCACGTAGCACGCAACCCGGGATACCGTCAGGTCCCATTGATGCTGTGTTTTTAGCTTTGCTGAGGGCGGTTCTCACCTGGACATCTGAAATGACAGGGAGGTTATATTCAGCTGGGATAAGTATTTCTTCTTTTGGGGGTGAGGGAGGGGAGAAATTTGCACTGAACCTGTCTGCCAGAATGTTGGCAATATCTGTGGGTTCAGTGTATTTTTTGTCATTGTGAACTAACTCTGAACATATCGGAGGGTTTCCGCCCAGGTTTCTAACATAGCAGAAGAAGGCCTTGTGGTTATCTTTAGTGTCCATAGCGATTTTTCTGTCAAAGTTGGCCTTGGATGTTTTTATGAGAGAACGTAGCTTTCTACTAGTGCTGATCAGAGATGCCTTCTCTTTATGGGATTTTGCTCTGTCGTGCAGTAGCTTCTTTCTTTTGTTATACAATTTGTTTATGGCTGGGGTCCACCAGACAGGACGCCTGCCCTTGGTGGAGAGGGTCTTGGTTTTATTTGGGATTGCATGATCCATGCATTCTTGGAGATGTCCGTAGAAAGCATTTGTGAAGGATTCTGCATTGTGGGATGTGGTTTCCACTGGCCCAGTGGGCTTAAAGGATACCATCTCAGTTTTAAGACATGTAAAGTCGGCCTTTGAGAAGTTTTTCACTGTAGTCTTTTGTGTTGGGGGTGGAGGTGGGATATGTATATCCAGGGTGATTAGTTTGTGGTCAGATCTCACTAGTGAGGGGTATACTTCTGGTGTGGAGCACTCTGTCCCCATGTTTGTGATGATCAGGTCTAGTATATTATCTCCCCTTGTGGGAGAGGTGACTAGCTGTTCCATTACATTTGAATTTATGAATTCCAGGAACCTTTGGGATAGGATGTTTGGGCTAGAATAATGCACCCAGTCTATGTTAGGGTAGTTGAAGTCTCCCAATATGATGGTGTTTGGTGAGACATTCATATCCTCCAATGTCTTCAGGAAGGCTGAATGGGGTTCCTGAGATTGGGAGGGTGGTCTGTAACATGCTACCAGTTGTATAGCAGTTTTGCCTATGATTAGTTGCACCTGGATGGTCTCTGATGCTTCATGTGTTGCCACTAACCTGGAGGTGTGGGTGTCCTTGATGAATATGGACACTACCCCTCCCTTTTTGGTTTGGCCCAAGTTTTGGGGCCGAAAAGCATGATACGAGGTATAGCCTGGCAGCACTGGGGTACTCTCAGGAGCCTTGAACCAGGTTTCAGTTGCTGCACAGACATCGATGTTCTCCATACTGAGGAGTGCTTCGAGAGCCTGCATCTTGAGATTTAGACCTCTGGCGTTGAGCAGCATTACCCTTAATTTTTTTCCATTTTTGTTTTCTAAGGAGGTGGGTTTGTCTTTTGAGCCTTGCCTAAAAAAGGCACTATGGGGGTGGCAAGAGCCTTAGCCAATATCCGGAAGCCCAGTGGTGACAGATGCAAGCCGTCCCTTGCGAAGCAGCGTGGCTTGTCCAGCATGTCATCCCAAGCAGACAGACATTGGATCCCCCTAGAATGACACCAGTATTTGAGCCAATTATTAAAGCTGATCATCTTGTCTTTGTATTGTGGCATCATTCTTGGTGAGGGCAAGATGCTGCTCAGGGTCAGGGTCATAACAGCCTGGGCTACATAATCAGAGAGCTCCTCTATGTCTCTTTTCATGTAGTCCAGGGAGGTACGTCTCAGGTCATTCACGCCGGCATGGACAATGACGGAGTCATATTTGTACTTGCTTTGGAGTGACCTGAGTGCGTGTGTTATGTGGCGGATCCTAGCTCCCGATAGGCAGCTCACTGTTACCCTCTCCTTGTTCAGCCTGGTAAGCGGAACGTCAGTGTGTCTGACTATAGAGTCACCTATTACTAGTGTATCAGGCATGGTGTTTGGCCTTAAGGGCTGTGATTGTTTGACACACTGATTTATTGAAGTATGTGTTGCATGTGTTATGTTTTGAGGGGGTGGATTTTTGGGTGTCTGCTTTGGGAGCCTCTGTTGTTTTTGTAAGTTTTTTGTTAGAGCCTCCGAGTATGTCTTTGTGTTATGTGTTTGGTTTGCAGTTGTGGTAGGTCTATGTGGGACTGGGTTTGGTGTGTGTGTGGTTACCTTCTCCTCCTGTCTGGTCTTGCCAGTCCTGAGTTGAGAGAGTTCAGCCTCCAGTTTGGCTATATAGTTGCATCTCTCACATGTATTTGTGTTTGTTGGGAGGAGGACAGGGTTGTCTGTGTACATGAGACAATTGTAGCATTGTCTCAAGATTCCCAGATTAACCAGCTGAACCGGAGAGGATGCTAGTAATCTACCACTCGACATGCTAGAATATTATAAGGGAGTGCTGTGCCTTTAAGGGAAGTGGGTACTCACAGGGGTGGTAGGTGGATCTAGTGCTTACTTTAGTTAGCGAGTGCTTACTTAGAAGAGAGGTTTTGAGAACAAGTGCTATGCTTATAATAAAGCTAGTAGACTGATTATTATAAGAGTAGAGCTTTCTTAAGGGAAAATTTGAAGAGCACATTTGGCGGAGCCAGAAAAAGTTTAACCGGCGCTGCGCTATGTGCACAAACGCGCAAAGCCGTGCAAATGCGGATTTTAAACAGGGAACTTCAAAAGAGCTAGAAATGGTCC
>NC_056751.1:348125357-348130357 GCF_019279795.1 Protopterus annectens
ACATTATATATTACTGTATATTTACATTGGATATAAAAAGTTTACACACCCCTGTTAAATGCCAGGTTTTTGTGATATAAAAAAATGAGGCCACAATAAATCATTTCAAAACTTTTCCCACCTTTAATGTGGCCTATAACCTGTACAATTCAATTGAAAAACAAGCAAATCTTTTAGGGGAAAAAATATAAAAAATAAAAAACGTACAATACACTGGTTGCATAAGTGTGCACACCCTTAAACTAATACATTGTTGTGTGTGCACACCCTTAAACAAATACGTAGTTGAAGCACCTTTTGGTTTAATTACAGCATTTAGTCTTCTTGGGTACACACCTGCCATCAATTAAAGAGACTCTGATTAAACCAAAATAAAGTTCAGCTGCCCTAGTAGGATTTTCCTGACATTTACTCAGTTGCCTGCTATAGCAAAAGCCGTAGTTCACAGAGAGCTTTACAAAGCATCAAACGGATCTCATTTTGGGAAGATGTCCGTCAGGAGAAGGGTACAAAAATATTTCCACAGCATTGGATATACCATGGAACACAGTGAAGACAGTCATCAAAAAGTGCAGAAAATAGGGGACAACAGTGATGTTGCAAAGAACTGGACGTCCCTCCAAGATTTATGAAAAGACAAGACAAAAACTGGTCAGGGAGGCTGCCAAGAGACCTAAAGCAACACTGAAGGAGCTGCAGGAATTTCTTACAAGTACTGGCTGTGTACTACATGTGACAACAATCTCCCGTATTCTTCATATGCCTGGACTATGGGGTAGGGTTGCAAGACGGAAGCCTTTTCCTAAACAGAAAAAATCCAGGCCCGGTTAAAATTTGCAAAACAATACATCAAGTCTCCCAAAAGCATGTGGGAAAATGTGTTATGGTCTGATGAGACCAAGGTTGAACATTTTGGCCACAATTCAAAAAGGTACGTTTGGTGCAAAAACAACACTTTGCATCACCAAAAGAACACCATCCCCACTGTGAAGCCCACTGTGAAGCATGGTGGTGGTAGGATCATGCTTTTGGATTACATTTCTTCACTTGAAACTGGGGCTTTAGTCAAGGAGGAGGGAATTAAGAACAGTTCTATATACCAGTCACTTTTGGCCCAAATCCTTCCGGTGTCTGCTAGAAAGCTGAAGACAAAGAGGAATTTCACCTTTCAACATGATAATGACCCAAGCATACATCCCAATCGTCAAAAGAATGGCTTTACCAGAAGAAAATTTAAGTTTTGGAATGACCCAGCCAGAGCCCAGACCTAAATCCAATAGAAAATCTGTGAGGTGACCTGAAGAGGGCTGTGCGCAAGAGATGCCCTCGCAATCTGACAGATTTGAGTGCTTTTCCAAGAAAGAGTGGGCAAATATTGCCAAGTCAAGATGTGCCATGCTGATAAACTCCTACCCAAGAAGACTGAATGTTGTAATTAATTCAAAAGGTGTTTCAACAAAGTATTAGTTTAAGGGTGTGGATACACAACAAAGTATTAGTTTAAGGGTGTGCACACTTATGCATCCAGCATATCATATGTTTTTTATTTTTTATATTTTCTTCCCCTAACAGATTTGTTTGTTTTTCAGTTGAATTGTATAGGTTATAGGCCACATTAAAGGTGGGAAAAGTTTTGTAATGATTAATTGTGGTCTCAATTTTTTATATCACAAAAACCTGGCATTTTAACAAGGGTGTGTAAACTTTTTATATCCACTGTATTCGTATCTGTTACTATTTGTTCTGTCATTTCACTTCCACTCCCTAGTTCTTTTTTTCCCACTTATCCTTCATTTTTTTCTCTTACCTGGAATTATACTCTGCTGTGCTCTTAATTTTTGTATTTTATATTCTGTGTTCACCATTTCTCAATGTAAGTATACTAAAATTGAAAAAAAAATTGGCTGGATTTGGAAATTTGTACAGGAAAGAAGACTTATACAATATATTTCCAGAGGGAGGGTGAGTAGAATGCGGAGACTGAGAATTTGTTCTTGAATTGTGAGGGTTTTTCCAGGTTGCTAGAGTTTGGTATTGCCAAGATTTTTTTTTTGAGATTTGAGTACAGTTTTAATTGCTCTTATCTACAGCGACAATGTTGGAGAAAGTGTATTTGTGATCTAGGAGGTATCTTCTTCCAGGTTTTCAAGATTTCTATATTTAATAACAATGTTTCTTAGGTAAGACAAGGGCACCTCTGCCCTTTGACTTGGTGAGATGCTGCAGAAAATAGTTTGAAATAAATAGGAATAGAACACAGAATAAGTTAAGCGCGTTCCCACAGTTAAGGAGAATATAAAAGTGGGGACAGGGGACATTTAATTGAAAATAGTGTTTGAAAGAAGGTGGGACTGAAATCCAGGTTGCATTTTCAGCAATACATATATATGTAGGATGTGTGTATGTGTGCGTGTATGTATGTGCGTGTGTATGTATATGCACACATACATGCACATATACATATATGTAATTGTGTAGTCTGTGTGTGTGAATTTATATATACACACACACACACATATCTGTATATTTGTATAGATTTAAAGCACATCCGTATGTGTGTGTGTGTGTGTGTGTGTGTGTGTGTTTTATATATATATATATATATATATTTGTGTGTTTTATATATATATATATATATATATATATATATATATTGTGTGTGTGTGTGTGTTTGTGCACATGTGTTGTTGTGTCTTTCGGCTTTTCCCTGTTAGGGGTCGCCACAGCGAAACTCCAGTCCGCTAATGATTGGCAGTAGATTTTTTACGTGCTGAGTTGCCGACCCTGATGCACAACCTTCAGCGAAGGTACGCCCATTTAAGCATGTCTCCACACAGAAGACGCTCTAGCTGGGAATCAAACAGGACAACGTCTTACTTTGAGGCGACAACGCAAAATATATGTCTTTTCAGATATATTAAACAACCCAAATGTCAACATACATAATGTCTAAACAAAATTGCTGACATGCTACAATGGATGCATCAAACAATAACCTATGCGCATGCAAAATAAACCCACAAAAAAAGAAAATTTTATTTTTGTGATGGGGGCAAGCCCCTGCGCCCCTACCCCCTTCAAATTAGTATATATAATTAACCACAAGATTGCGCAATTCTCAGAGAAAGGGCATATTCCCCACCACGAGAATCATCCAGTCTTTCACAAGCATAAACACCTGTCAGCCATCTTTTTAGTTGACCAAATTCTATCAACTAAACAGATGTTGACAAAACTAATGGATACATTGTGTTTATATCTCTGTATAATAACTGGATCCATGTTAGAATATCGACTGTTCATAACATTGACATTCATAACCATGAACCCAGGAGATTAAAAAGGCACAACTTTGAAGAGCTGTAACACCAAAATTGAAAAGATTGAAGTATGCAGATAAGTAAGTCTGCAAGACAGCATTACAGCTGGGTTTCAGGTTTTACCCATACCCAACTACAGTGCAATATTGGAGTTGGTATATATAAGTAGCAGGGGGTGTGGTGGGGCAGGGGAGTTAAGTTTTTAGTCCATGTTTTCAGTTTCTGTGTTGTGCCTTTTCAGTCATCTGGGTTTGCTGTTACAAAAGTCAATGTTATTAACATTCAACATTCTAAAAGGGACCCATAATAATATATATAAATGTATATATATAGTGTGTGTGTGTGTGTGTGTGTGTGTGTGTGTGTGTGTGTGTGTGCGTGTGTGTGTGTGTGTGCGTGTGTGTGTGTGTTTGCGTGTGTGTGTGTGTGTGTAAGTAAGATGAATAGCAGACATGCTAAGTGATCAACACACAAAACAGCGGGGAAAAAAACATGTCAACCACTGTATCAACAGCACAAAACATTGACAGTATATTGCAAAAGGAATACATTTCCTTTCCCAATGTACTACTCAAAACCAGACAACATTCAAATTTTTTCTGAATATTGGTGATGTTATGGGAAAGGCTTTTTGCAGGTAAGATGCTTGTCTTGGTTAGTGACAGGGTTATGTTTAGCATGCATTACTAAGGTGGGGCAGGTGGGCTGGAGGGTGAGCTGCTCTTGATGCAATCCTACCCATTCACCTTACCAAAATAAAAAAAAAAAAAAAAAAACTTCCATAACACTTCGCCACTGTTTCCTGGAATTCATTAATTCCAGTGCCCTGGACCAGCTCGTTTTTACCCCCACTAGAGTTAGCAACATCCTTGACCTGGTCCCTACTAACATGGGTGACCATTGCTCTACACCAACAGTCAACTCCTCCCTGGTTAGATCCGACCACAAACTAATCACCTTGGAAATCCACATCCCTCCCACCCCCCACCCCCTCGCAAAGGTAACCACCATGAAAAACTTCTCCAACTCTGGCTTTAGGCTCCCAAAAACAGAGATGGCTAACTTCACGGCACCCATGCAAATGGAGAATAGTTGCAGGACCGCCAAATTATACACCCAGTGTGCACTGTAAGAACATGTACACAAATGCATGGATATTGCCATACCCAATAGAACAAAGATGCTCTCCTCCAAAAAAAAGAAAGTCAATGTGGTGGTCCCCTGCCATAAACAAACTCTACAACAGAAGGAGGAAATTGATACGGAATAAGGTGAAGTCCCAAGACTAGAAAAACTCCCTTATCAGCTTCAACAAAAAGTTGAGATCCCTCATCAAATCCTCTAAAGCTAACTATGAAAACAGAATTTCAGCAGATAGTAAAGACAACCACAAGGCCTTCTATGGTTATGTAAATAATCTCCACGGCAATACCCAAATTTGCTTTTGAGCTACTGCACAATGGTACCTCCTATACCGAGCCAACAGATATTGCCAATATACTGGCTGACAGATTCAATGCCAACTTTACCCCCCGCAAAGGACCAATCACAATACCAATAGACTGCCAGTCACCCATTATTACTGATGCATAGGTTAAAACAGCACTGTCCAAGGCCAAGAATACAGTTTCTATGAGACCTGAAATATCCCTGGCTGTGTTCTACATGAACTACAGAGTG
>NC_056751.1:348135357-348144956 GCF_019279795.1 Protopterus annectens
CTGTCTAGTCTCAGTCCTTGGATGGTTCTTATTTCCACTCGTCTGCTCCATTTTGTGCCTTTCTGTTTGATATTCCTTATGACACATTTGCCTTTGATTACTGCAGCGCTCATCTACCCCTTATGACATGCAAACCTTGAAGGCCTTCCGAGACTGCCTGTTCTGGCTTTTATATCAATTTATTCTATGCTGTTTCCCCCTATCTTCACCACATTTGGAACTCTCTTTTTACCCCTTATGCTTGTCCAGTCTAAGCTATCTAAAAGACTAAAAACTCCAAAACCAAAAAGGTATTGCCAGTGCTGCCAAACCTATGCATTACACAGATCAATGCCACAAAAAAAGAGTGATGTCCTGTCCAAGCACATCATTTTATTCATGATTATGCACTTTTTTCTTCATAGTGTCAGACTCCATCAGAATCTGAGATGAAATCTCTGCCTGCCAAACTACTGCTTCTGGCTACCCTCCCTGTACTCTGTTCTTGTCGATCTTTGCCCTTTGGTACTTTCTTGTTTACTCTGCCCTCTCATTCTATCCTCCGTAGTTATGAATATAATGCAGTACTCAAAGTTGTGTCCAAACTTTTCCCCCATCCATATTTTCCTCACGCTACTTAAATGAATATCAAATAAGTTTAACATACTTAAGAGGCAGGCAAGCTGTTATCAGGTATCTTATTCAAACAGTATCTGATGAAAACATTCCTGTATTGCTTCTTATCCCTCACTTGCTGGTCACCGTTTTGCACGTAAAAAAGGTTTGAACTCATTTTTATCGCCTCATAGTGGCCCAGAAGGGTCCTGCAGATTTTCACCTCGCCAAGGATAATTATGGTCCAGGTCCTAGGGAACTCAGTGTTATGACTGTATGGTCACCTGCACTTCAAAGCTTGGCTGCTGTATTAGTCCCAGTGCAACTACTGAATTTAGTGAAAAGGAGTGGAGTTCATAATTGCTGCTAGAAACATTCCACAGAGACCATCTATAAGACCTAGTAGAAGTATGTCCATCTCAGCCAAGGGATTTATCCTGCATCTTTGGACCACAACATTTTAAGCTGGTCTGCCTTTTTTCAGGCATGTTTATGATCTCAGTCCGACTTGTTCCGGTGTCAAAGTGAATGTGCCTTCCTTCTTACTAGTATTTGGTGAAATACTGTGAATAAAATCATTCATGTGCAGTATCTGTTAGGAGACCAAACCCACCTTGAGCCTAAATGTCATAACTGATATGGAACATCTGCCATTTAAAATGTCTGCTTCAGTGGAACTGAAGTTTGTATCCTTGAATTTTGTTCCTTTAATCTGTTAACTTCCTTGTCTTCTTGAATTACATTCCTTTAATCTGTTCACATCCTTGTCTTCTTGATGGCAAAAATAAAAGGTCACTATATTCCCTTAACATCAACTCTGTACTGTCAGGTATGGTTTACTACCATAAATTGATGAGCATGAGAATGCAGGATAGTTGCTTCTAGGATGAAATGTTTTCTGGCTACCAAAATAATCTTGTTTGCTTACCAACTGTATAATCTTTTGTCAGTTGAGGACTAACAAATCCTTGGCCACTGTGGTGGATGAACATGCAGGAAGTTGTCCAAAGTGTTTATCTGTGGTGCAGTCAGCTTTTCATTTGTGCATATCTTTGCTTAGTACTGATGTTCTTGAACTTCACTACAAAAGCAAGGCATCTTTCTTTCTGGACTGGACTGCAGGGTATTTTGCCTCAGACCTTACTTGGTGTTATAAAGGCTTCTTCTATCTTTTGGCAAGTTTTGCAACAGAGCTCAGAATTCTACTTGAGTGTTTTACCTGTTGCAGTGGGCCCCTCTGAGTAAGTAATAACAGATATGCATGTACTCATATTAATTGATGTTTAAGGGGACCCTCTGTAGTGGGTGCATTATGCATAGCTTCTCTTCCTTTCAGTGTAGTACTTCAGTCATGGTAGAAGAATCTTTTGTTAAAAAAGTCAGGTTTAGAATTTTGTAACCTTGTGAGTCACTATGTTTTGTTGTAAGTATAATTCCTTGTTTGAAAATGAGTCAAGAAGTCAGTATCCAGGTCCTATGCTTGCTTCTTGATCATGGCACAGGGAGACCATAAATGCATCAGAGTAGGCGTGGCAATCCAGCAACAGGAATATGTGATTTACAGAAATGTTGTGAGAGAGGGCATAAGAAGTTAATCCCTGCAGAGGGCCCTCCTGAAGATCACCTGGATTGGTGAGCAGTCACATTTGTTATATTGTCAACAGTCCTTAGAAAAAAAAGGCATGATGGGTTGTAACAAATACATGAATCCAGTCAAGATGCAATGTAAGTATAAGGAACATGGGCTTCCTGAGGTCAGGGCAGCCCCAAAAGAATTATGTTTCATATATACTAATGTACTGGATTGATGATGACGTGCCCTTCAGCAGCATCAGTTACAAGGATTCAGGAGTAAGCCTCAATTTGTCAGTAGTGATAGCTGGAAGGTAAAGGGACTCCTTTGTGTTTTACATGTTAAGAGAGCATAATGTTCCAGTTGCTGTTACACAGCACCTAGCAGTGATGGGGAGGGGGGTCTACAGGTTAATGCCACACATTATTTAGCACAAATGAAGAAACATTGGGGATAAGCATAGGCCCCACAGATGTACTTATTCTGCACACAGCTTTCTCATAATTTCTGTATTCAGAAGCTTGACTGCTGTGCTTGTATGGATTGCAATCCCTCCAGTTAATCATCCAGCCCTCTTACCTGAGCCTCTTGATTTTACAATGCTATAAGGCAGTGCTGTATGGACTAGGAAATTAGACAGATCACTCAGCATGCTTAGTGCAGTGTAAATAAAGCTGACGAGGAACTCTGGAAGAACAGTGTGCCTGGAACTATCCGGCCAAACTAAGGTAACCTGAGGGTGGCCAGATCTGTAGGTGTGAGAAAATGGCAAAGTATGACACTAGATTCCATTACTGAAGTGTGCATATGAAAAGCCCAAGAATTTCTGACGGTCACAATTAGAACAGTAGCCTAAACTAGTGAATGTTTTTCAGCTTGTATACATTCTGCACTCCTGTTTTCCTATGCTGTATTCCAGCAAGACATTTATTTCTTTTAACAAGGGGTAATTTTTAATTCTGATTTTCGGCAATGTTACATTTTATGTTTATTTATATAAATGATTTATTTTTGTGTGGCAATGATATGTGCAAGTTAAATGATTTTGTGACACATTCAATTATTCCATATTATTTCTTAGATTAATAGTCAGTTGGTCTGAATTCTCAGTTGAGTTTCTTGACAATAGGTTAGATGTGGATAAGATGTCACAATTGGTGAATATGAGTATATGTAACCAACTTTCAGCAGCATGTATATACATGCTAAGTTTTCATCCCAAATACTTCAAGAGAAATATAAGAGGAGAAAGTCATCAGTTTCTAGGCACCACAATGAACTTGACATCTGATGACAGAATCTAAGAAAGGTAATACAGAAAATTTTGCATGGGTTGTAGCTAGTTTTAGTACCAGCTACATTCCAATTGTGAAAAAGAGTGTTTTATTATAAATACATTGTAGAAAATATTTAGGTTGTGAGAATGCGTTCACACTTGAGTATTTGGTGGCTACTCCTTCTGTTAAGTAAGTTATTCAAAATAATTGGAATATTGCAGAAGGTGTTTAATCATATATCTTTGGTTACATGATTCCTTCCTGTTTGTAATTTTATGGACTTTTACTATTGTTCACAAGGAATTATGATAGACTGTATGTTTCTTTTTTAAAGGTCACAATTAAAACAGCAGCTTGAACTAGTGAACTTTTTGCTTAGTTTATATACATATTGCACTCTTGTTTTTCTTTGCTGCATTCCAGCAAGACTCGTATATTGCCATTAGCAAACAAATTCAGGATCCACAGACGTAAGTTATCTGCATTACTGTAAAACAGTTGTCATCCTGTTTTGTCTTACCGAGTGCTGTGACTTTGTATGTAACTGTCATCTTTAAAATTTCATTCTTCTGGACATTCAGGGAGTCTGATGGTCCTTTTTTTACTTCCATGACTCTACGTCTGGCATGTAGCGTATGGCCAAAGAGGGGAGAGGAGGGGAGGATTTATCAGATTTGCCACATGGGTCTCAACTTCAGGCAATCTTGCTTTTACTTACATTTTTTCATTTAAGTTAAAAAGGCCACTGTTCCAATAATTTGAATGTGGGAGGAGGATGTATGGTCCTGTTTAATCTCCCTCAGAAAGTTACTTAAAATGAATGCTTGGTTACCCTTTGTCATATGGCATCTTGTACCTCGAACAGGAGCAATTCATTACTTGGTGGCATAAAAATGGTTTTAGATATATTAAACAGCTGGAGTCACTTTTGCCACTTTCAGCTTTCTGAATGAGCAAGTAGTAACTGAAGGACACAGACTTTAGAAAATCTTTTCAGATATGTTGGGATTCACTCCATGTCTGCTTGGAAGAAGTGTTGTTCTTTCCTTCGTAATTGTTCAATTGCTCTAACTGTATTTGTCTTTGCCCTTCTGCTGTGACATAGGACCTTTGTCAAGAACATTGATAATTCGGTG
Source organism: Protopterus annectens (assembly GCF_019279795.1). Lineage (NCBI taxonomy): Eukaryota > Metazoa > Chordata > Ceratodontiformes > Protopteridae > Protopterus > Protopterus annectens. The sequence continues at coordinate 348,139,938 of NC_056751.1, forward strand.
TGTGTTCTACAACCCTGTGTCTGGCAAAATACTTTATTTTCTGCTTCATTAGAAATTTCTGTTTTGGTGTCACTTTTGAGAATATGTAGTGCTGCTTTGTTTGACTGCTAAGCAGTCTTTAACTATGAATGGGGAAAACCTATTTGTAGTCACTGTTTAGTAATGTTTCTCAGTTTTGTTTCTAATATAGATTATTGTATTATCTTGTTCCTCAGTCAGGGCTTTGTAGTTGTTTGGGAACTGAATCAGGAACGTCGAGGGAAGCCTGAGCGGGTGTATGTTTCATCTGAGCACAAAGGAAAGCAAGTGACTGCCATGTGCTGGGACACAGCCATTCTACGTATTTTTGTTGGTGACGATATTGGAAAGGTGTCTGCGATAAAGATCAACTCTTCCAAGCAAGGAAAGGTAGAATGCTTTGTATTTGAAATGTAATTGCCATTTCTAAGTTACTGGTTGTGTCAGGTGTCTCCCTAGGGCTCTTTGTCCATTTTAATGCATAAAAATAATTTCCCGGTTTTCTTTACTTAGTAGAATAATTTGATATCATATCTCTGTATTCGCTACATCAGTCTTCTAGTCTCAGTGCAAGTAAAAAGTGTTCATAGTTTACATATCTAAAATTTGTTGTAAAGTTTTACTATCTGAAATGTTTCTTGTTTTCTGAAAAGAATAAAATGATTAATACCCACGACTGCAATTTGTATTTTAAGAGGTAATGCGAAAATAGTAATTAGTAGCCAGATTTAATTTCATATCCTTGTTGTATTTTCTATGTACATCTGTAGTGCTGTTCTTTTTATAAAAAATAGAGATTATCCTTAAAAATACTTAAAACATTTCAGTATTTGAAGTAAAAGAAAGATGCAAGCCTGTTTATCCATTTGCCTTATAAGTAAATATCAATGATTCTCTTCTGTCTGATCACTTCCCTTTAAACACATTAATGTGAGTATGTTTGGTGCATTGTTATAACTTGCTCAGGCAGGAAAGTTGCAGCAAACCATAAATACATTTCGCAAAACAATGAAATTGCCAAATTCACAATCATGCCACACAGCAGAACCTCCTGGCATTTCCATAGCAGTAACACAAAAGTATGACACCACCAGGTAAATTCCATATTTTACAGTTATTTCACAATTCCAGATGCCTTGCCATCGGCTACAGATAGCTAGGTATTTCCTTGGTAGACCAGAGTAGCAGTCAAGGACTATTTCCAGGAGCTGGCGTAATAAGGACTTCCAAAAAACAGTAGTTCACCAGATACTCAGACTTTTGCATTACACAGTTAAGCCTTGTCAGAACTGAGTATCTGGTGACATAGAAATATAATTGATGAAATAGTCTTCTCATACATGCCTTTAAATTGAACCCTGGAGTATGCTGCAGTTCATGGAGGTGTTGCCCCAGACAGTAGTGGTCTTACCAGCACACCTGGATTTTAAATTTTTAGGAGGTGTTTGGTTCTTTTTGTAACTAGGTTTACCCAGCACTTATGGTGTTCTACTTAATGTATCAGACTATTCACACCTGCTTTTTTTTAGGAAAGGTTAAGTCTCCTCACATTACCTCATACTACAAAATAAAACCTTCATAAAAGTAGCACTGCTCAGTCTAGAGTCTTAAAGAAGAAGAAGTTCACTCCTTACAGGCATTCCAAACTCTTGAAAATATAGATATCTGCATAGTTACTGAAACATGGTTTCAAAACAATGATAGTATCCCCACAATGCAAGATTACAATGCCTACCAATCTCAGACCTGGTGCAGAAAATGTTGCTGTTACTTGGGGTAAGTGTCTGTATTCCTAAGACACCATCTCACCTCTAGACTTGTAATCTGACCTTTAACTCCTCTTGTCCTTTTCATGGTAAATATAACAAAGTACCATATCATGCCAGATACTGTACCCCCTCCATGTCACCTTCAGCTTGTGAGGCATTTCTAAACAAACTGACATCCCTCCCTGTTCTTAATTCAGGAATAAACCCCCATGGTAGAGCCCTAGTATAAACAGACTATGCAGTGAAAGGACGAAACTCATAGCCTTTAAAAGCAAACTTTATACCCCATCTTTTAAAGATGAACTCAAAAAGATCAGCAAAGAACTTGGAAACAAAACCAAATCCTCTAAAAGTAAGTATGAGTTGAGAATTGCCTTTTCTGCTAAAGGCAACCACAAAGTCTTCTTCAGTTGTGTCAGAAACCTTAGAGGAAATTAATGCTCAGCAATGCTCAAAACTAATGCATAATAACACTCACTTGTCCTCTGAGGACATTGCCAACATATTAGCAAACAAATTAGACTCTAACATTATACCACTATCTCCCCTAACTTTCTCTATCTTTTTGCATATCCACTCCACCCTCTCTGATCATGTCCGAGCAAGCACTGAATGCTCTCTTCAAGACCAAAAACACTAGCTCCTTGAGTCCTGATTATTTGTCAGGCAGCCTTATTAGCACCAGATATTGTCTGGTAGATTCACTAATAAGCCTGTTCAGCCTCTTCCATCCCAGTGGATCTGTGCCAGAGGAATGGAGAACTGTGGTTGTCATTCTTTTCCACAAGGGGAAATCCACTACTACTGATCAAGGAAGCTATCTCCCTATAAGCATTATCAGCCTTGCCTCAAAATCAGTGGAATACATTGTAATAGAACTTACAAGGGCATAAGCATTTTACAAACTGTGGACCCAAGCCAGTTTGGGTTTGTTAAAGGAGAACCGCACCTACAGACTGAAAAATCATGTTTATTTCATCATGTCTTGGTGTTTCTTACATTTTACCACCACTTTGGGACTATTTATACATTTTTTTTATATCTTCGTATGTAAGTCCAGAATCTGCCCACATGGGGTCCAGCATCGTGATTTGATTTTTTTTTAGTCTGCCTGTAGGTATCACACAATGAAACCTCCCAGCTTGCAATCATCTGTGAAGTTTGTTAGCCAGAGGCCTTTGACATTGACTTTGACATCAGAGAAGCAGATGCCAAAGAGGAGTGGGCCAAGCAGACAGACCTGAGGAACTCAACTGAACGTCCTCTTTGTGGAGGTGACCTCAACAGTTCTAACCTCCTGGGTCGTATCAGTGAGTCAGCTAGCTATCCATGTTATAAACTGGTTTTTACCTAGTTCTGTAAGTTTGTTGATGATGCTGAAGTGGGGTATTACATCAAATATCTTAGCCAGATCTAGGTAGGCAGTATGCATTGTGTTTTCCCCTCATGCATTGCCTTAGTAACCTTTTCAAAGACGTCCATCAGATTTGGTAAGCATGACCTTCCTTTGACAAAACCAAATTGGGATAGCTCCATTGTCTGGAGGTCTCCTCTGTCCTTGTTCATAATTTCCATGTTAATTCTTTCCATGGCTTTGCAAGTAAGACTGGTCAAACTAATGGGTCTGTAGTTTCCAGGATCTTTTGCAGATCCTCCTTTATGAAGGGGGATGACCATCACAGTCCTCCATTCACATAGCACAAAGCCTGTTTCAAGACTATAGTTAATTAATGACTGCAGGGATCCTGAAAAAGGTCATATTCAGAAGGCATACTGGGATGTTATTGGAATCCATTGAGGCTGTACTCTTGGCTTTAGTGAGTACAGCCAGTAAATGCTCCCGAATGATAGCTGGATGGGGTTATTGTTTGAGGGTATTTTTGGGGGATGGTTGGGGGCGAAAAGGATGTAAAGTTTAAAATGAATTCATCCATTAATGGTTTGCTTAATTGCCAGGCTCAGTCAGTGTGTGGCACCATTAACCAACAGTTCAGCCCATTGCTGTGTGCTGTCCTTGAGGTTTCTGATATAGCTGTAGAAGGCCTTATGGTTATCTTTAGCCTGGGAAGCTATCTTAACCTCAAAGCTGGTTTTGCTTGACGTGATTAGCCCTCTTAGTTGCCTATTTACTTTGAGAGAGTTTTTATCTTTTTGGGGATTTCCCTTCCTGATTTTTTGCAATTTTTTTTTCCTTTTGTTGTGTATCCTGTTTAATTTAGGGTGCCACCAGGGTGGTTTGTTTCTGGCACTGGTCTTGGGCTTACTTCTGGTAGGTACAGCAGCCTCTATGCAACCACAGAGGCTGCTGTACCCATCAGAAGCCTCTATGCAGCCATTGACATGGTTGTACAAAGCTTTAGAGCAATTCAGAATAGGCTGATGTGTTCTCTGGGTTTAGAGAGGCACTGAATTTTGACAAGTCATAACTTAACAGGAAATGTGCCTTGGAATAGTTTCTGTTATCGTTTTTAATAGGGTTATGAAGTTAATTTTGATTTCGAAGGAGGAAGCATTATGGTTGGACCTTACCAAGGAGGTCAAGCCACTGGGGAGGGGGTACAGCATTTTCCCATATTTGTGATCATGAGGTCCAGTATTTTGGAGCCTGTAGTAGGAGTATTCACTATCTGATCAAGGGTGTTTCTATTTATGAAGTCCAGGAATCTCTGTGCTTGTAGATTTAAGGCCATGTTGGATTCCCAGTCTATAGAGGGGTAATTAGTCTCCCATGAGTAGAGTGTTAGGTTGAATGGTGTCTCCAGTGAGTCTTAGTATGTATTGTGAGATTCTTGAGACATGGAGAGAGGCCTTTAACTGGCTAGGATATGGTATAGTATTTTGTCTGTTGTGATCTGCACGTGGATGAACTCCAGCACGTCATCCTTGTTATTGATGTATATTGAGACACCTCTACCTTTATCCCTTATCTGTGCAGTTACTGGTCTGAAAATGTAGAAGATGCTGAAAGCTTGCACTGCCAGGGTACTCTCTGCTGTTTTAAACCATGTCTCGATAACTGCACAGCTGTCTATATTCTTGAGTGTGAGGAGGGTTTGGGGGGAGTTTAGTTGTTTTATTTAGGCTTCTGGCATTGAGCAGTAACACCTTAAGGTTCAGTCTTGTTGAATTTGCTATGTTGATAGGTTTATCATTTTGGCATTGCATAAAAAGACACTATGGGTGTGGATAAAGTTTTAGCCAGTACTCAGAATCCTAGAGGAGAAAGGTGCAG